>NW_026624246.1:102657-104107 GCF_030028575.1 Malurus melanocephalus
CCCAGCCCCTGCTGCCATGTAGAAATTAAATTAGCAGCCACAAATATATATATATATATACACACACACATAGATGAAATACCCCACCTTGAATGGCCCTTCTAACTTGGAGTTGAAGGCAAGAGGTAAAAATGTTGAAGATCTCAGCAAACAACACATTCTATCATTCCTCCCGTGACCCAGGGATGATTCCCATGCAATCACATGCATGTAAAAAAATCTGACAGTTTTGTTCCTAATTCTGGTTTGCAAACAGCTGCCTGGTGTTCCTGGTGAAATCTGTCAGAGCTGTTAAATGCTTGTATAAATAATAAATGGGAGGGCTTGTACTGAGACGAAGGTCTCTCTGCACCAAGACACAGACAGAGTGATGTTTTATTAATAACAGTTTGAAAACCACAATGAGGGAGGAAAATGGCTCCAGTGCCAGGGCTTTAAATCCCTGGTTCTCACCCAAGCAGAGCCCAGAGGTGACAGTTCTGTCACTCTGCTGTAGCAGGACTCTGGGTTTGYACAGACAGCTTTAGGAGCTGTGATTATCTCGGGCAGGGCTCGTTCTGTCTCATTGCAAGGTTTTGGTGATGGCCAGGCTGGGGCTGAGCTGCTGAGAGCAGCAGAGGATGCTCTGTGTGTCTGTCATCGCTGTGATAACACCAGAGCACCTCCAGGGCTGAGCTCCTGCAGAGTGGAGAACATTCTGCTGTGGATCACAGATCACTGGGGCTGGAAATGACCTCCAGGACCATCGAGTCCAAACTTTAACCAAACATCAGCAGCYCAGAGCTCTGAGTGCCACGTCCAGGCTGYCACCCTGTCCCTGCGAGCAGAGCCACCTTCAGCASCTCCTTGGCCTGTCCCAAATCAATATTCTCATTCTGCTGAGTTGAACAAAGCTCTGCCTCTAAAATATCAACTTTTCCCTGATCTCTTTAGGACAGCTGTAAGAACCATCCTCTGATTTCTATCCGTGGGTAATTGGGCTACAATTATGGAAAGAAATATTGTGTCATGGCTGTGCATACGGCGGTTGTTTCAGCGGAAATAACCTCATGCATTTCTAAAAAAGCATTTCCAGCCCCTTTACGTACAATAGGCAGTGACAGACGGAGCCCGATTTGCATAAAATGACACAAGCATCAAGTTCTTTTCAAGTCAGTCRAAGATTCCAAAATAGCATTGTGGCAGTGTGTGTGTGTTACCCGTCAGTTCCTGCCGAGGGCTGCGATTCCTTCTGCACCTCAGGAGTAAAAAACACAGCCCTTGGCAGATGGGCCTGAGGAGCAATCACATTCTGCAAAACAACAGCTACACRGTAATCACTTCAAACATCAGAGCTYGGGTATCATTTCTTTATTCCCCCCYAATTTCAGAATTCAAAGATTCCCTCCCATACAACAAATCTGCAGCTGAAAGAGCAGATTGTACTGAGTATTTTCAGCTCCATGGCCAA
>NW_026624246.1:106866-109354 GCF_030028575.1 Malurus melanocephalus
AGGGAATTGCTGTCACCTTGAGCCGAGTGGGACCAGACAGGAACGGCCCCTCCTGGGGCTGCAAAGCAATTCTGCTCCCGGGAGCTGCATCCTCCATCCCCAGGCTCTGCTTTAAACCCAAACAGAATTCATTTCAATCTTGGTGCAGACTAAAAGTCACCCTCTCGTGACAGGAACTGGTTGTGTGAGAAACACATCCCAGGATTGTGCAGGAGCCATGAGGAGCCAGGTAACCACAGCAGCTGATATCAGCACTGATAAATATAGACACTCCTTATATAAGAAGGGACATTCAGGTCACGGGTTTTTTGGGAAGATGTTCTCATTGATTTCCAATATGAAAYTCTGATCTTAAATATTGTATAAAATGGCATTTTGATATTATTAATGCCATGCACCGAGCGATATGAATGCTTAATCCGAGTGTAAATAACGATGATGAAAATAGTGAGTGGGCAGTGTCAGTGCAAAGAGCAAAGTCCCTCAGACAAAGAGCAGGAGGAAGCACTGGGGATCAGGGGAAGGGAGGAGAAAAGAGCTGCTGAGGCTGCCCAAGGTCACAAAAGAGCCACAATTCACACCCCTCCGAGCCTCTCACCCTGCAGGTGACACCTCCCAGGCCCCTGAACCAATAAATCTCCAGGCAAAAGCAAAGAGGAARGAACRGGGAGCAGCTTTGGGCTAAATCCTCTGCTAGAAATGACAAATGAAGGGCGAACACGTAAAGTTTATCAACTAAAAAAATCTTAAAATAAAAGGATTTGGGAGCACTGTCATGATCTCAGTGCTTACATCAAGCACAAGCTGTGCATATCTTCATATTACAGTTACTGCTAGGGAAACATAAACTGGATTACCAGGGCTTAGTGCTTAAGCAGTCTGTTCCACCAGCAAGGCAAGGAACTTGGGCTGTTCTGGTTTTACAGATGAGATTTAGACAGGACAGAGAAAAGACAAGGATCAGYCTGTGCTCCTGTTCAAAGCACAACGATTATACCAAATAAATAAAATTCACATCACAAAGCCTTCCCAGTAAATCAGAGCAAGGCTGGAGGTGTGTGAGCTCTGGCAAGTTTTATCCAGAGTTTTACCCTCATTTTGARTTTTCCTGACACAATACTGAGGGCAGCGAAGTTTCACCACTTTTATCAGAGGACAGAGTTAATGTATGAGATAAGATCATTAAGCACAATGATGGGAATATGAGACTCATTTTAATGGTTCCATTAAAACCTAAACCCGCCCATTCATTTTAGCAGCGAAATGATTTCATTTTAAAAATAAAAAACAGCAAGAACATTTCCCTCCCAACRGAGCAGCAGTGACAGATGCTCTGCCCGGGTTCCTGCAGCAGCCAGGATCACAAAATTTGGAAAACACCTCCAAAGCCAACCTTTAGGAACAAACAGCTGTAGCTGCTCCAATGTTTGGTCCAAGTTTCCCACATGGGATGATTTTTAAGGCCATTTCCAACCCAAARCATTCCGGGATTCTGTCCTGAKCTTCAGCAGCTCCRCAGTTTAGGGAARGAKGTTTTCTGCTCCTCAAAAGGAGGCAAAGGTGGTTCCCCTAAGAACTGTGCACATGGGAGATATTTTTAGAGGGCGTTTTTGATCGAGCACTGGATAAAAGAGGGTTTAGACTTGCAGGGGCTTAAGTGCCCCAGGAATACAAAAGGCACAAAATGTGCCCTRGGCAGAGGAAATCCGTGCTCTGAATCCAGCAGCTTAAAGCTCAGCCCCCGATTTTCCCTAAAGCAGGAGGAGGCAGAAATCTGGTTTGCTTCCCTTTTATTGCCATTGGTCTCTGCTCTTGGGTGAGAAAACACAGGACAGGAGGAAATGGGCTCAGGTTGTGCYGGGAGAGCTGAGAGGAGAAAAGCTGGAAAAGGAGAAATCCTTCACAGCAGAGATGGGAATGGATGGAGGAACGGATGATGGTTTAAATCTCAGATTGTGCAAGTAATGATGAAAAATCTTCTAAGACAGGAAGGGAATTAGAAAATAAAACCTGCTGACGGGGAAGCTGTGAATTTCCCAACTGATGGGAAGGGCCAGACAGAGGATTTAGKAGCAGACAAAAGATTTACGGGTGGAAGCTGCAAAATGGTAATTTCACAGTGGAGCTGTGGCACCAGAAAGCGAACCAGACAACTGAGTGATTTGGGTTTTTTTCTGAAATACTTACGAATGTGCATAAAGATCTGACTGCTCAATGCAGAAATACAAAGAAAAGGACCTGAGGTATCTGGAGAGATGAGATTTATTCTGATAATCTGTTCCTACTCATGCAATACTCCAAGACACTTAGAGAAACAGAGCAGGGCATGATTTTGGTGATTGTCCCTTCGTGTACTAATTGCTTTTATTAGCAATTTAATTTTCAGCACAAGCTGCTTGCTTTCTCATCCGGGAGGAGCAAATTTGTAAAGCCAAAAGTGCAAAACCAACTTTGTGAGGAGTGAACAGGGTGTGATCCTGTGGGGAAC
>NW_026624246.1:109624-111020 GCF_030028575.1 Malurus melanocephalus
CCCACAGATCCCCCCCGAGCAGCCCCATCCTGGGGGATCAGCCGGTCCCAAAGTGTCCCCACATGGGAGCGGAGGTGGCACCAGGGCCCTGCACTGCTCCCTGAGAGCCTCGGGAGAGCTGCACTGAGCCCCAAACCCACAGAGGGGACAAAGGGACCACACAGAGGGGATAAAGGGACCCCACAGAGGGGACAAAGGGACCCCATAGAGGGGCAAAGGGACCCCATAGAGGGACAAAGGGACCCCATAGAGGGGATAAAGGGACCCCACAGAGGGACAAAGGGACCCCATAGAGGGGACAAAGGGACTCAGGGATGCTCTGGGACCACCCTGGGATGGACAGATGGACACTGCCCATGCCCAGGGATGGCACTGGTGCTGCTCAAAGTGCACAAAAGGGAATTTGACACCCTGGCAAAGCACCCACATGAATTCTGAAAGAGCACAAAACAAGTTCTGACTGAACAGTTAAGGTGACACTATCAATCACAGCCCAACTTGGACAACTCCRGTTAATTTTTGCTGAGAATGATAAAACASTCCAACGAAGAAGAAAATAACAGGRACTCTCAGGCAGGGCAATTTTTCATCTTGAGTTTCTTTGTATTTGAAAGAAAAATCCTGTTAAATCTGAGGTGGTTTTAATCAAATGCAGACAAAGGAAATGGAACTATTTACAAACCAGCCTCTATTTTCAATTTGGTTTGTTACTTTTGCTTYAAAAGTTTGTGGTTTGAATTGTTCTGTTTTCCTAACAAAAATCCWAAACATTTCGAGCTAAAYTGACATTTGTGAGCACARTACTTTAGTCCATCTTTGAAAAAARWCTGGAATAGAATAAAATATTCAACCATCTCTCGACTCAGAACGCTTCCCTGGAGGCGTCGATCTGGCAGCATGTAGGTGAATTTTATTTCTTACTCAGAAAAATGATCTGGGTGTTATTAACAGCTGCTGAGGAGAGCAAATGGAGAAAATGTTCTAAAATAGAGATGAAGGGGATGGCACTGGAGGGGAGCAGAGCCAAAGGCTCAGAGGGGTCAGAGCAGCTCCTCAGCCACAAACCCCTCACAAAAACTGCAGAAACTCCACAAAAATCCAGCATTGCGTGGCATTTTCCTGCATTTCTTGTCTGTCTATATATTACCTATTCTATATTCTCTATTCAGCCTCCAGAGCACTTTCTGAGCAGCACAGAGAGGTCTGGGATGTGGAATTCTCTCTCACAAACACTCCACTACAACTCACTCCCTTTCCTTCCAGTCACTTCTTCCACTTCTTTGAAACTGCTCCCAAGTTCAGCTTCTCCAGAGTCTGAGGCTTTCAAAAAGCCAATTCTTAAAAAGCTAATTAGTTCCCCATAGGCGTTTTTTTTTGTTTTTTTTTTTTTTTTTTT
>NW_026624246.1:111299-112396 GCF_030028575.1 Malurus melanocephalus
CAGTATGGGGATGGTTTGGAATGTGACATGGCTCAGCATGGACACTCAAGCTGCTTAAAAAGACAGAAAAGAAAAAGATGAGGAGAAAATGAAAAGTGAGAAGCCAGCGTTTCCTTTGAGCTGACACCAGAGTTAAGAGTTTAAGACAGGGCAGGGAGCCTGCAGCCCTTTTTAGGTGAAAAGTCTTAATTGCTCAATGCCTGCCCTCTCCAGCCTGTGTATTCTCCAAAAAAATCCTTTTACAGAGAGTYAARATGCTGAAAAAAATGGATTCTCTGWGCAGGTAATTGTGTAAGGTTTTCACTCCCAGTAAGATGAGGATTCTTCTTGAATTAATAATGAATGAAGTAATTTAAAAGGCCTTTAGAGTGTGCAGCCAGAAATAAATAAYGCCTTAATCTGGGACATTTTATTTGCCATTAAAACAAACACTTTTTTAAAGGTGGGCATTGCTGAGGAGCACTCAGCTCCCTGAACCAAAGGGACAGAAACGCTCAGGACTTTCTCCCAATATTACAAACATGTTCTTGGTGATCCATAGCTGTGGAAAACACGAGGCTGAAAGGATTTGCTTTGGGTGCCAGGGAGAAATTACCCCTGCAGGGCTGGGAATTGGGACAGGATGGGCTCCCCATTTAAACAATGAGCTGTACTGGGATCACTGGGGGAACTGGGACAGACTCCCCATTTAAACAATTCCTGCACTGGGATCACTGGGGGGAACTGGGACAGGATGGGCTCCCCATTTGAACACTGAGCTGCACTGGGATCACTGGGGGAACTGGGACATGATGGACTCCCCATTTGAACAATTCCTGCACTGGGATCACTGGGGGAACTGGGACAGGATGAGCTCCCCATTTGAACACTGAGCTGTACTGGGATCACTGGGGGAACTGGGACAGGACAGATTCCCCATTTGAACACTGAGCTGTACTGGGAGCCCTGGGGGAACTGGGACAGGATGGGCTCCCCATTTGAACAATTCCTGCACTGGGATCACTGGGGGAACTGGGACAGGACAGATTCCCCATTTGAACACTGAGCTGCACTGGGATCACTGGGGGAACTGGGACAGGACAGATTCCCCATTTGAA
>NW_026624246.1:112426-116382 GCF_030028575.1 Malurus melanocephalus
CTGCACTGGGATCACTGGGGGAACTGGGACAGATTCCCCATTTGAACAATTCCTGCACTGGGATCACTGGGGGAATTGGGACAGGATGGACTCCCCATTTGAACAATGAGCTGTACTGGGATCACTGGGGGAATTGGGACAGGATGAGCTCCCCATTTGAACAATTCCTGCACTGGGATCACTGGGGGAACTGGGACAGACTCCCCATTTGAACAATGAGCTGTACTGGGATCACTGGGGGAACTGGGACAGGATGGGCTCCCCATTTGAACACTGAGCTGCACTGGGATCACTGGGGGAACTGGGACAGACTCCCCATTTGAACACTGAGCTGTACTGGGATCACTGGGGGAACTGGGACAGATTCCCCATTTGAACACTGAGCTGCACTGGGATCACTGGGGGAACTGGGACAGGATGGGCTCCCCATTTGAACAATTCCTGTGGGTCCCAGCAGAGCAGGAGCTCAGCAGATATCACAGGTTTGAAGGGATGGGGAGCAAAGGAAAGGACAAAGTCTGAGCTTTGGTGCCAATCCCGATCTGCAGAGGCACCAAAATCCCAGAGCTGAGCCCAGGATGGCTGAGGCAGCGTGGGGAGAGGGGGATTAGGGACAGGAATTCACTGGGGAGGTGCAGAGAGCTCTCTCAGCACTCCTGTAACRCAAAATAAAGTTTTTGTGTCCCTCCCCATCCCACCGTGCTCCAGTCCAGCCTGCAGGATTTGGGAATCCACACCCAAAACAGGAGCAGGAAGGARCATCCCCACAYTCCCATTGTAAYCCCTTTTTCAAAAGYCTCTCATGATATTTCTCCCCCTTCTCTATTTAATGAATGGTAATAGGGAACTCTTGATTAGAAGCCTTTCATCATTTTAGGATGAGGGGCTTTAGCTTTCTGACCTACTTTCCTTGCCAATGAAATTCCATTTTTAGCTTTAACTCAAGGTCTGAATGTTACCCRAATTCAGACCATCTGCTTGAACTGCCTACAGGCTGAGAAGTTGATCCAAGCCAGGAGGAATAAAGGAACCAAAGTGTTCATGTATTAAAKATTCTCCACCCTCTGCATATTAAATAACGTGTTTGGTTCAGCCCTGAGCCCTCACAAACACTCCTTGGGCAGTWCCTGCTGCTGTAAAATATTCCTGCCACCAGTTGCTCTCAGTCAGGTCAACGCTGCCTCCAAATTCACCCATCCCTGGCTTTGGTCTGGAAAATTCCTCAGGGAATAATAACCCACCGGTCTTCCTAATTCTCACCAGTACAGAGACAACAGAACTTGCATCTCCTCAGAGGAGACAATTTTAGACACATCCCAGTCCTTTTATCACACAAAACTCAGTGAGAAATATGAATGTTTAAACCAGAACAATATCAGAAAGACAACCTGGAAAATCACTACAAAGCAACTGCTGACCAGAGCTTTGCTAAAAATCCAAATGAGTCCAAGTGCTGAAGATAAGCTGCTGCTGCTGGAGCTGATAAACATCTCCAGCCCTCACCCATCCCTTGGCTGAGGGGTGGAATTGCAGCAGAATTTCCAGAGCATCCATGAAAACATTACCAAATGAATTAATGCCAGGGAAAAAGAAAACAGTAGTGTGAAACCGTGCCAGATCTCGCAGTTGAATACCCAGCTGGGGAACTGCCCAGCTCCAAACAAGGCAGAAAATAAGTATATTTAATGTCAAAGAATCCTAGCATGAAATAGGCTCTGTACTTCCCCAGSCACGGCTGATTTACTGCTCAAGGCTGTCACTTGACAGCCTCTTTGGGATTCTCTGCCTCAAAGCCATCGTGGCTCTGTTTGCAGGAGCCCCCCARTCCCAACCCAAACCAGTTTGGGATYCTCCAAAACCCAASTGGACACCCTGGAAACATCCAYRGCCAAATGGAGGGGGCTCTGAGCAACCTGGTCCAGTTAGAAATGTTCCTGCTGGAATCAATGGCTGGAATAAATCACTGGAATAAATAAGTGGAATAAATAACTGGAATAATTGGCTGGAATAAAAGGTTTTGGGGGGTCCCTCCAACCCCAAACCCGGGGGAGCTGCTCCTTTGGGCTCACTGCAGTGGGTGCAGAAACAGCAGAGCAATGATGAACCAAACCCCAAACAGCAGATCCAGGCATCCCAGCCCCTTTCCAAGGATTCCCTGCTCATCCATCACGTGCAGAGCCAGAGACGAATGAGCAATATTTGCCTTTTTTTCTGTCTGATCTTTATTTCCAGCGTGTGCAGCGTTTCCTTGGACTGCACCTGTGACATGGAGGGACAGGATCTCCTCGGAGCTGTCACAGACAATGCCACTGAAACCCTCTGGCTGAATTTTAGCCATTTCCCCTCCCCTTTGTGCAAATCACAACATTGCTGAGTGAATTACTCGGAGCACAAAAAAAGGGATCTCGTGCACCTGGAGAGCCACATGCTGATTCCATGCTTTATTCCAGACTTTCGTGCAAAAGGCTTTCAAAATCATGCTCTATTGTAAGCACATAATGTYATTATTCTGTCCTTATTGTCCTAAAAGCAGATGCTTACAGGATGGAGCAAAATCTTCTTTTGACTCTCCTGGGCCGGGCAAAAGGTTACAGAGAGATAAAGAGGATCCCCGAGAGCTGTTAATAATGCCTGTGTGGGGCAGAAAAAACAAATCGGGGAGAGATTGTTTGGATTGGGGATTTCAGCTCTCCTGGGTGTGAAAACCGCAGGGTTTGCACCACAGAGTTGTGCCATTGTCACCATAGAACTGTGCCATTGTCACCCACAGAACTGTGCCAGTGCCACCACAGAGCTGTGCCATTGTCACCCACAGAGCTGTGCCACTGCTGTGCCACTGCCACCACAGAACTGTGCCATTGTCACCATAGAGCTGTGCCATTGTCACCACAGAGCTGTGCCACTGTCACTGTCACCACAGAGCTGTGCCACTGTCACCACAGAGCTGTGCCATTGTCACCATAGAGCTGTGCCACTGCTGTGCCACTGCCACCACAGAACTGTGCCATTGTCACCATAGAGCTGTGCCATTGTCACCACAGAACTGTGCCACTGCCACCATAGAGCTGTGCCACTGTCACCACAGAACTGTGCCACTGTCACCACAGAGCTGTGCCATTGTCACCACAGAACTGTGCCATTGTCACCCACAGAGCTGTGCCACTGCCACCACAGAGCTGTGCCACTGTCACCACAGAGCTGTGCCACTGTCACCACAGAGCTGTGCCATTGTCACCATAGAGCTGGGTCATTGTCACTGCAGAGCTGTGCCATTGTCACCCACAAAACTGTGCCACTGTCACCATAGAACTGTGCCATTGTCACCACAGAGCTGTGCCATTGTCACCCACAGAGCTGTGCCACTGTCACTGCCACCACAGAGCTGTGCCATTGTCACTGCAGAGCTGTGCCATTGTCACCATAAAGCTGTGCCACTGTCACCACAGAGCTGTGCCATTGTCACTGCCACCACAGAGCTGTCCCCACTCCTCCTGATGTCCCCACACCGGGACATCTCCCAGCTCTGCCCCTACAGCCCCTGCTCCAGGGCTGGGAGTGCTGCAGGGTCCCCAAACTCCCTGAGGGTCCCCAGACCCCCTGAGTGTCCCCAGACCCCCCAGTGTCCCCAGACACCCTGAGTGTCCCCAGACACCCCCTGAGTGTCCCCAGACACCCTGAGGGTCCCCAGACACCCCGAGGTGCTGTTTTTAGGGTGAACCACTCGATGCTCCTCATTCTTTGCTGTGCCCAGACCCCTCCGTGGCTCAGAGCAGCTCAGGACAGTGACCCTGATTGAGAACTCTCCTGAAGGGACAAAAACAACAGCACATTCTGCTGCTGATTAGGGTGGGTGACACATGACCCCTCTTCCAGCCCAACAACACAGAACTCACATCAGAAATTATATAAAAAGAAGCTCAAGTACTGCAAGCTGTGTTTTCCAGTCTAGAAAGTGA
>NW_026624247.1:0-16553 GCF_030028575.1 Malurus melanocephalus
TCTTTGGGACTGAAGAATTTTAGCACTGGAGTTCTGATTCATATTTATCTAGTTAGGGCTACCTTTCACATTAAGATCTGCATTTCCTTTTGCAAAATAACATTTTCAAGTCTACTGGCTATAAACCCCTTTATATAAGATACACACTCTGTACCATTCTCTTACCTCAGTCTAGGCTTGTGCCTGCTCTCTGTATTCAATCATGAGCCTAAATATTGACCATTTAATTTTTTTTTTTTGAGAGAAAGCGGTGAATAATGAAACATAATTATAATAATTATATAATTTCTCAAGAATAAAAACAGAAACAACTTTGACAATTTAAAATGGAAATTAAAAAGAATTCTTTTCGCTGTAGTTTAATTCTACATTAAGAGTTCTGAAGATTTTCCCCAGAATATCTTGTATAGCAGCAGAGGCAAAGCAGGAAATATGACATTCAAATGAGGCAGAGATGCCTTTTACTGCTGTAATGCAAATATGGGATTTGCCAAACTCAGCACATTCCAACTGGACAGATTCTAAGTTTTTCCTGGAGGTGATGATGACATCTCTCACATCCAAATTCCCACATACTTCACATGAATGATTCCGCTCACACAGGAAAAATACACCATAAATTCTGCACTGGCTTATAAAGAAGTACAAAACTTTTTTATTTCAAATTCTTGTGTCCCCCCTGTGATTGTAAGATTTTGCCTCGGCTTCAAGGTTTCATTTATTGAAATGTAAGGAAGGTGGAGTTTCCCGACAAGGAGACAAGAAAAGACTTCGTCATCCAAAGCAGAAGGGCTGCTACTTTTTGTTCTGTCACCTCTGGTCCCCACCAGAGCCTCCCGTAACGTGAGGTGATTCTCAGCCTTCCAAATGCACCTTTGGACACAGAAACGAAATATCTGTGTAAGAAAAGATGCACTGAACGTTCTTTGTCTTGTTTCCTTATGCAGTACACAGAAGAGGGCAGCACAGCGAAAGTTTCCCTCTTTGTTGCTGTAAAGGTTGAGAGTTGTGTTTCTGTACTGTGTCCTTCCCTCGTGGTGCATCCCTGTGGGAGCAGTGGGGCATTTCCTCCAAGAACCACAGGTCTGCTGCTATTATGGGTTTTTTCTACAAGGAGACTTTTCCTTCTTCGTCTGTCGTTTTCATGGAAACATCTACAACAGGGTGTGTTGTGGGGATCGGGGTATGGATCACGCAGACACCAATGTGATGAGCAATGATCACTTTATATCTAATACAAGTTCTTTTTATGTATTTCATAAACCAAGCCTTCTACATAAATGGCAATTGTTTACTGGCTAATTCAGCAGTCTGTTAATTACTTGTCAGCATATGATTGGTATATTTGCAAAAGCGTGTTCTGTTTGCCTTGCAGTTTTCATTCAGCATTTTCAGCATTTTGCACCTGCTTCAATCATTCTTTGTTCTTCAATCGCTCTTTGTTCTTCAATTGCCCTTTGCTCTTGTTCCTTTACTATGTTTCTTCTTCATGGTCAGTRCGAWGWACATGYTACACTGCTGTAGTCACGTCCTTCTCTTTCCCATCCTCTTCTATTTCATCTTCTTCTATCTCGTATCTTCTACTGCTCAGTAACAGCAAGTTGTGGCCTTGTTCCCACAGGAATCTGTCTAATAGAAATCCTTCTGCAAGGGTGACTTTTTCCACATTTTCAGAACGGTAAACTGATAACTTTTGAAGACCTTGTCCTGCAGGTGTATGGAAATATGGGTTCAAGGGTGGCTTTAGGCTGTTTTCTCCCCCATTTCCTGCCTATCAAATGCTTAATTCCTCAATAAAATAGAAGTCTGCAAAAATATTACTCAGTGCTGAGCTGACAGAGTAAACAGATGCTAGGAATTCTCAAGATTAACAGAAAGCAGAAAGCATCACTGTCCACTGTGAAAGTCTGTGGGAACATGTGGTTTGAATAATCTGTGTTTCTAATCTCTTTGCTTTCTGTCCCCTAATGCCTAAAAAGATGTATTAGTAAAGATAGAGAAGGGCACGTAGGGATTCATGTTTATGAATGGAGTGAGGAACTCCAGGTTCCTCAACCACCAGAGGAAACCACTGCAGAAAGCTGTAAAATCACTGCAATGTGTGAGGAATTCATGAAGGGAATCTTATTCTCTGCTTCACCATACAGCAAATGGGGCTGTTGCAGGATATTGAAAACCTACATGTTTTAAAAATGGTTAGAAAAATATGCAGAAAAATCCTGCATCAAGAGTCTCTGGTGGTTGTGTGGAATTCTAATTGTGTTTATCATGTTCTTACTGTCCATTTTTCTTTAGAGTTGTGCTACTGACAGCTGCTGGACAGTGGCTGTGAGCTGAGTCTGGCCCAGGATGTCTCCTTTAATTTGGGATTGTAAATAGCCCCATTCCTCTTGCCAAGAGCTCCTGCTGGGAAACAATAAATCTGACTTTCTCCATTTGCTTCCTCAGCACTGTGTAATTCTCAGTGAGATAGACAGCCACTTACTTTTCTCACCCCTTAAACCACCTGCCTGTAAATTCAGAAACCTTTTCATGGTCTCTGAATTCCAGATATTTCTTGTGAAGGGCCTCTGAAATCCCCTCTAAGGCGAACACATCCCTCAGGAATCGTAAGGATATTTTTAGCATTCTGCTTCTGGAAGGATGATGTATGACACACGCATAGGCTATGACAAGTTTCATTCTGAAAAAGAGGAATTAGGGGTGATTAAAGAAAATAATTATGGAAATGTCTTAGGTCATGATCTGATTTTACTCCAAACTTGAAATGCAATAGGGGCAAACAGCTGACCACATACAGGATGCGCTCTGAGTACGAGGGATATCCAAGTACCCAGACTCTCTCCCAAATCCGGGGTAGCACGAGCAGTTACTGTCCCAGTAAGAAGCAAACTCAAAACTGAAAAACTAAAATTGAGTGGAAATTTGAAGTTAGACTAAGGCAGAATTCTTTCCCCAGGTATACCCCAGTATGTATCAACAGTTTACCAACACTGAGAAAAAGCAGTGGAGGAACCCTGGAGGCACAGTTGATGCCTGATGATTTTTGCCTTTCCTTTTTATATACCTYTTTATATATTTTATATAGCCTTTTAGACATTTCTGTACCCTTAAATTATCCTGTACCCTCAGCCTGCATGCTTGCAGTTCTTGTAACCTGATATTCCAGCTCAGGTTTGAAGTTCTGCTGGGCAGAGAGACCAAACACCCCCAGTAAGGGGTCAGAGTGCTCTGTGCTGTCCTAAACCTGAGGCTCCAGCCTTGGGTGAAGCCTTCTCTCTGGTGCACATTGTGTGAACTGGGCTCTGGCCTCATCTGGGGGAGATTCTTTAGAATTCTTTACTGCATTTGTTAAGTTTCTTACTGGGGAATCCTAGATAGATCTGTTAATTTCTGAAATCTATAAAACTTGTATCCATGCTATACACGGTGTGCATTTTTTGGCATTTCTTCCACTCTGCCGAGTTGTGCACCTGGGATCTCAAATACCAAGGTAAAAACCTTTATCCCCTTAACTGTGTCCGTGTCATTATTGGAACTGGCTGATCAAGGTACCACAGTGAAACCGGATCTGCCACTTGTGCAACTCCTTTCGGGGCAATGACTCTCCTGGTTCTGTTGGTCACGAGCTTACCTCAGACTGGAAGCGTGGCTTACCCAAAGCAGTGAGAAATTCAGAGCAGCTGAAGGATGAACCACATTTCCCGTTATTCTCATCCCCAGTTATTTTTTGCACTCCTTTGCAAGAGTTTCAGAAAGACAGGCCTTTGCTTTATGTTACAAGCAGTGGACTTAAAATGTACCTATTTTATCATTCTTTACCCGAAAATGCAAACAGTTCTGCATTCCTTTGCTGTGATCTCTGGAATTTCTGGTCTGGAGCTGAGAGGAAGCTCAGCAGCCATGAAAGGAACCACCTTGTGATTAATTTTGTAGCTCTAACAATGGATTTGGTTGGGTTTCTTCCTGCATTTCCCCCTTGGCACTCTCTGGGAGCTTTCTAGGCTGTATCGATTTCTGTTGATTCCAAAGCTCGTATTTCTCACAGTATTGTTGCAGCCCCAATTCACGGCTACAACCACTCAATCAAAAATATGACCTGCCATTAAATCCAAGACTAATCAGGAGGGGAAAGGAGAGCCCCTTGGTTGGAGGGGTGTGTGCCTTCCCTCGGTACTTCCAAAGGCAGGGGCAGTGTGGCTGTGACATTTACCCCCTCCCCACAAAGGGATACATTTATGATAACACATAGGGATTTATTTATTTATTATAGGCATTTATCACCTTCTCACAAAGGGGTTCATGCAGGCTGACAGCTCCCCCACTGCTGGTTATTGTGCAGCACAGGGTCCCTGATTTTACTCTATATATCAACTACAGGACAATGGAACAGAAATAACTATAATAAATATTTAAATTTCAATAAACATAATAAATGCCTCCTGTTAAAAGGTCTGACACAAACTGAACCAGCCAGCCCAGGGCTGTGCAGTTCACACTAATCTGTGATTTGAAGGGTGATGGTGAGGAAACCTTGATACCGTATTTGCACTATATCCTGCTTTTTGTAAGATAAGGGAAAAAATGGTGTTTTTCATTTCCCTGTAATGCTATATCTCTTTCTTAGGTTAACACCCCAACATATTTCATACTGTCTCTTCTCCCAGTAGCCTGAGTTTGTCTTTTCTGTAATAAAAACAATAATAAAGCTGTTATTTCTTTCTCAGTGCAGGTATTTGGGAGGTAGCCAGGCTCACGCTTCTGCAGGAGTGATGCTTCATAGAACTTGGCAAGAACAGATCCTTGTGGATATCTCCACAGTTTCTACAGAAATAACTTCACCCACATAATGGCTGATTAATTAGACTTGAGGCAGTGCAGATGAGTTGAAAAGGAGGAGAGAAACCCACAGCTTCAGCACAGATCCACCCTGAGAACAGTGGAGACACCCAAACCTTGCTGCTGCTAATCCAGCCTTTGGACTGTGCAAAATATTCCTGTTATCCATTACCAGCTGTGAAACTGCTCTGATGTAAGACACCAGCAACCCCAAAACCTGGAATTCAGTAATAACATTGATTGATGCAAAAAAACAGAGATGTTATTTATAATATGGGATTTGACCTTAAATGATCACTAATGAGGAAGAAGTACATAAAGTTAATGCACTCCCCCAAATTTTGCTTTTTAACCTGAAAATTCAAATGGGAGGGGTTTAGGTTTTACACTCTTCGTTTAGTTTAACTCAGTTTATCACTGCAGCCCCTGTGAAGCCTGTGCTCATCATTTAGACCATGAAATGCACTCTGCACCTGATAGAGAATGAAAGAACTCCTTTGGCTTTGTTACCCCAGGAATATATAACTGGAAAAACAGGATCAAACTGTATGCTTTACATTTTCCAGATGATGAAAACTACTCAGGCCCAGAAGTAGAATACTAGCATTTCTCAAAAGCTTAAGGAAAAATGAGTGGGAAAATAGACAGAGAAAGAATAAAACAGGAATGAGATAACAGAAAAAGGAAAGTGTACATACTACACCAGTGAAATGCAAAGAAAAGCACCTTAAGTGGAAAGCAAAATGAGGAAAACGAAAATCACACAAAGATGAAATTAAACTGAAAAAAAATTAATCCATTTTCAGAGAAAATTAGAAGTTAGAACAGTAGAAAATAAGGGTAGAAAAGCAAGGTGTGAAAATCTCTTTTCAACAGAAATAAATTACAGTTCATGTATCTGTTAGGAGCATGGTCACACAGAAGTGGAAGTGGAGGGCAGGTGAGAAAGAGATGATCCTAAAGTCCTTCAATGAAACTGAAAGGTCACCATTTGAAGCCTGTGAACTCCTGTGCACCCCACTAAAATCAGCAGCTGCCACAGTAATGTATGCATGAAGATACAGCTGTAATTACCAGCAAACAGGAAAAATACAGCAATAATTACCAGCAAACAGAATTACATGCTCTGTGAAGAGATAAGTTATGTTTCTCAAGTGATTAACCTGAATTATCAGCTAATTCCTTCCAACTTCACAAAATAGCTGGGCCTGTGAAGATCTAAGGAGCCGCCCCAGCTCGGTGATCCCTGAGGTCTCCCCCAGGCAGAGGGGCAGGAACAGCCTTGGCTTTTGGCTCTTCAGGACAGCTCCTGCTCAGCCCTCCAGGAACAGGCAAAGCCCTGGGGACACAGTCCAAGATCATCTCACTTTTCATTAAAGGACACTCAGAGCACCCAGGGCCAGGTCCTGAGCAGGATCCCATAACCACGGTGCTGTTCTGTACCCATTAATTCAGAGCAGATATATTCACCTGGGTGCTGGCCAAACACCCCAGTATTTGCCATAGAGTCCTGAATTTTCTGTATGATTTCTACTGGGTTTATTTCCAGTCCCTTTTCCTGCTGAAACCCTGTTCTCTAAAAATTTTTATTTAGCACTTTTACATATGCTTTCCTGATGGCTTTTGGCTGCCAAGGGGTCCATCTTGCATTTACATCATTAAAATATTCATAATTCTCATCAGCAAAAAGCCTGGAATAAAATACGGCTTCTTTAAGTCCTGTCATTGAAATTCCCATTTTTAGTATGTTTCCACTCAATAGTGCTCTATGTGGCAGCATCTCTTCAGTTCTGTTGCCTCTCAGATTTCCCTTTTWTTTCACACAGAAAAKAATTTAAAATAYCCCCACTTTCTATATCAACTTCTAAAGTGTGACCCTGACACASAGCAAAGGCCTGCAACAAAGTCTGCTACAAATGACATAAAACATCCCTGAGAACAGTTTTGGGTGACAATTTCAAACAGAAAAATCCAAATTTTTAGCAAGTCAGCTGAAGACCCACCATAACTAGAAGTGTATTTACATAATTAATTATGTATGCCTATTAATTGTCTATAAATTCAGAATGATCTGGGTGGTTTGGCAGATTCCGAGTGAAGTAACCATGGTACTTCCAATGCTGACCATAGTTTATTTAATATATGATTCCAAACGCTAGCCAGRGGTTCCAATTCAGTTCAGTTAGCTGAAGCACATGTTTGCCACCAAACTCCAGCTATTCAAACTGACAAGGCTATTTTGGTKGTTGTTTTGTGAGACAGGCAGGGAGAACTTGCTGCAAGCACTCGGTGATCTTTACCTAGCACATTAACACTCCCAGCTGCAGTTTGTCAGTGGGAAGGGGCCAAAACCACCCCAAGAGAGTGGATGGGAGAATTATAATTGGCTCCTGARCATAACAGAAGATTCACCCACTTGGCCCAATCCCACAGATTTTTCTCTCCCTTACTTTTTTCCCTGCATTTATAACCTCCTTTCCATCACCTCTCTATCTCTCCTTAACCTTGTTTCTGCCACTGATTTGAAAACCCTCAAGCTGACACGGATTTGATGGCAGCTGTCCCTGCTCAGAGTCACAGGGATTTTCCCGCTCTGGCCGGGCTGTAATCTTTCGGGAGCAGGGGCCAGGGCTATTTTGGCCGTGCAATGTCTAACACATTTCGGTTGCTAGGTAAACAACAAACTGTATACGGGGCGCTGGGTGAGCCATGCAGGGTACGAGTATAGTTATCTGCTGAGTCCTTTCTTCACCCGATCACACGGCAATGACTGTGCCGCGGATAACGATTTCACTGTCTCGCTTGGCTGCTCAGGTGAAAGCAAGGGGAGAATGTGACCTTTCTGTTTGATGCTGACCTCTGGAACCGTTCACCCGGCACGTGGGGGCCCTGCAACGCCCGTTCGTGCGTGTGACCCCCGGCAGAGCCCTGCTCTCGGAACCCTCTCCCGAGCGCTGGGGAAAGCGAACATATGGAATGCAAAGAGTGCAAATATTGTTCCCAACACTGCGGTACACGCGTTCGGGAGCACACTCAACTCTGCACTGTGACAAAGCCAYGGGGAGCACCCTGTGCGCTCCATGCGCTCTCACACGGGCTGGGAGGGGAAACAAGCGACACACACAGAGCAAATGCAGCGGGAATTGCACCGGGACAGCGGGAGGGCAGTACTGGCACGGGGGACAGCGGGAGGGCAGCGCCGGGCGGTGGGGCCGAGCCCGGCAGCCCCACCATTTCCACAGCCGCGCTCCGGGGCCAGCCCTCGCCTCCCCCGGCGCTCGCTGCCGGCCGAGCCGCTCCGACGAGCGGGAGCCCCGCGCTGACAGCGGAGCGGATCGTGCCTTCCCCCACCCCCGGGGGGCTCCCGCCTCCTGCCGGGCTCCCCGCGCCGCTCCCGCCCCCGCTTGTCGCCGCGGAGCCCGCGGGGGCGGTGGCGCTGCTGGCGGATGCGCTGGCGGAGCGCCCGCCGCGCGTCACCGAGGGGAGGATCCGCCGCCTCTGCCGGGCTTAAAAAGCGGCGCGGGCGCGGTGGCGGCAGCAGCGCTGGGCAGCTCCCGCGGCGGAGATCGGGGAATCCCTCGCTAATCCCTCGCTAATCCCTCGCTAATCCCTCACTGCGGCCCTCGCTCCGCGCAGCGCCCCGAGGTAAGCGCGGCTCCGGGGCGGCTCGGCGGGGCTGGGCTGGGGCTGGGGCTGGGGCTGTGCGGGGCTGGGGCTGCGCGGGGCTGGGGATGTGCGGGGCAGCGGGGGCTGACGGCCGAGCCCCGCTCTGCCCGTGCTCACGGCCGTGCCCCGCTGTGCTGTGCCCGCAGCCCGATGACTCTGAACCGCGGCGACAAGCGGCGCGGCAGCACGCCGTTCGCAGCGCAGCAGCAGCAGCACCTGCACCGCCGCAGCATGCCCGTGGATGAGCGCGACCTGCGGCCGCCGCCGTCCGAGGAGCTGTCGGGCTTGGTTCGCTGCACCTCGTACAGCCCCGGCGGTGCGCACCGCCAGAGCTGGACCTCCGACTCCTCCGACTCCGTCATCTCGTCGGGCAGCGACTCCGACAGCAGCCTCTACAAGGTGATCCTGCTGGGCGAGCACGGCGTCGGCAAAACCAGCCTGGCGCGCATCTTCGGCGGCGTGGAGGACTGCGCGGACGCGGAGGAGGCCGGTGAGGGCGCGGGGCTGGGAACCCGGGGCTCAGAGCCTCCCCTACGGTGACCCCCGGCAGGGGTGGAGGAGAATAACTTCTTTTTCTCTGAACCTTTTTTTTTTTTTTTTAATTTTTCCGTAGGAAATACATACGACAGATCAATTATAGTTGATGGAGAAGAAGCGTCTCTCATGGTGTTTGATATATGGGAGCAGGTACTTACAGTTTTTCCTTATGTTTTTCCTTTATGGGCTTGGTCTATGGCTCACTGAAAAAAAAAATAAAGTAGAAATAGAACAATTCTGCCTATTTCTTCRGTCAGATAAATTATATTAAAAAAATGGACTTCATATTGCCTTTTGTTCTCTCCTCCAATTAACTATGTGTAGCTAGGCAGGCAATTTAAAACCTAAAGAGAGCTGAGTAAGACTCTTCATGCTTTGAATCATCAGTAGCTTACATGAGCAGTCCAGGGAAAACTGTAAAATTAGAGTCTGACAATCTGATCAGTGCAGACCTGATACTATTTCTAGAAACAAGAGAGATTCCTTTTGTTTTATGTTTCAAATAACAAAATCTTTGGCATTTTGGAGAGATTGGCTTACTTTTACTGACTCTTTATAATAAAGCTAAGAAAAATCTTTAGGATGTTTACAGTAAAAATCATTACTCAGAGTTAAATAGATTTTTCAGCGCAATAAATCTATTTCTTGTATGTTGTTTCAGGATGACAGCCAATGGCTYCAGAACCACTGCATGAAAATGGGAGATGCCTATATTATTGTATACTCAGTGACAGACAAAGTTAGTTTTGAAAAGGCATCTGAGCTCAGAATCCAGCTAAGAAGAGCGAGGCAGACAGAAGACATTCCTATCATCCTTGTGGGGAATAAAAGTGACCTGGTCAGGTCCCGGGAAGTCTCAGTTGATGGTAAGAGCTGCTGAATTTACACAGTGCTGTGTGAGGTGGTAGCAAAGGCTGTGCAGGATCATGGCCAGCAGGAATGGTCTGGGTTTGATGTAGAGAAATGTGTAATTTGGGGAAATGGAACAGCTGGTTCCTGCTGAAGGACTTGGTACCACAGAAACCACTGGAGATGGTGGGGGCAGGATGTGTGCAGAGCTCTGAGCTGCAGTGGGAGAGAAAAATGCAYCAGAGCTGCAGCTTTAGTTCAGGGATCCATGCAGGACTGTCAAAGCCAGGCTTTAACTGGGCTGGTACTGGGCTGGGCTTGGGCTGTGACAGTCTGAGCTGGCCTCTTTGAGGGACACAGTGCCACGGTACAGAGCCCAGCAGCCCTGGGAAAGAGGATCCCACACAGCCTGTGGAAGCTCTTTTTCCTGGAAGGGACTCCATCAGAGCTGGTGGGACCAGGCTCACACAACTCAAAACTCTTTGGATGTGTTCTCCAGCTGTGGTCTGTGAGAATCCTCTCAGCCAGTTCCAGCTGGTGTTTTGGTACTTAGAGCACCAGAGCCAYTGTCAACACCTCAGTGTTGATTCTGCTTATTTCAGCATTTCTTGGTGCTTTTTGTTTGGTTGGTTTTTGTTTTGGGGTGGGTTATCTTTATTGTTTTTCACTTGAAAGAATGCTCTGAAATATTGGTGCCTTGATGATGAACCATCTCTCTCTATGTGGTTTTCCACGCTCCCTTTGTTAAATGCTTGCACAGGGAATTGGCTGAAGTTCATCAGGGGATTTTTCAGGCTGGTGGAAGTGCATGGTTGACCTGTTGTAGTTCTGACATCTGTACTTTCCTCATGTTTACAACTCTGCCATGATTTACCACAGCTGACTGGGGAAATCCATGCTGCAGCAATCTCCCAGGGCTGAGTGCTTATGCCCAGAACACTGAGCATCTCGTATTTCAAATACAGCCCTGGTCAGACCCAGTGGTGCACAGCTTTGTGACCTCTGCTGAGGTATTCAGTGATTTGACCTTGTGGCCTGCATCAGCTCTACTTCTCCTGGTGTGGAGAATCCCCCTGTTTCAGCATGGCAGAGGTGCAGAATCGCTCAACAGCTGTCAGAATAAGCCCCATTTCTCTCTGTACCTCACGCTGTTTCTTCTCAAACAGCAAGGATGCCTCCAAGGRCCTCTCTTAGATCAGATGTAGCTCTTAAACAGCACAGACACAGCCTGCCTGAATACAACAAATTATATATATATTTAAATACCTGTTGCTACCATGGATTCAGTTCCATTGATCAAATGAGATTTTGGACCACACCACAACAAGACCGAGAAGAATAAGGGAGCAAAACCATGAGAGCAAATTTGGGGTTTCCTATTTTGCAGTAGAGCTCTTTCATGGCATTGAAGGCACTTTTCTTACTTTAAGCCAATTTTTGATTTGTTTTTCTGCCAGTACATACTAAGAGAAAATGACCATCTCCACTCATCACCCTTTTTGTCTTTCCATGCAGARGGCCGGGCCTGTGCTGTTGTGTTTGACTGCAAGTTCATYGAGACCTCGGCTGCTCTGCACCACAACGTGAAGGATCTGTTCGAGGGCATCGTGCGGCAGATCCGGCTGCGCAAGGACAGCAAAGAGGACAACGCCCGCAGGATGGCCAACACCAAGCGCAGAGAGAGCATCAGCAAAAAGGCCAAGCGATTCCTCGGCAGAATTGTGGCCAAGAACAATAAGAAGATGGCTTTCAAAGCAAAATCAAAGTCCTGTCAYGACTTGTCTGTGCTATAGGAGCGTGGCAAGGCCAGGTGCACGCGGCCGGAACAACATCTGACTGTTCAGAGCAGSGTGGAGAGGATCCTGTGGTGACAACAGCAGAGACTTCTCCACTGAGACTCTCGTTAATGCCTTAAGGTGCTCAAGCAAGCCTGGAAGTTACACTGCAGTGCTTCATTGATAAATGGTTTTTAAGTTTCAATGTGTGCAAGTAAAGGAACTTACTCAACATGTGGCTTGACATGCCCGCTGTGTACATATGTTCTGTATCTTTCTGTCTTGTGGAGACCAGAGATGCAAGGATAATGAAGGATGAAAACTCACCAGAGACTTGTCTCGTTTGCAGAGCAAAACTTAAACTTGTACGCAGGCTCGTACACTCTTTTTAGTATAAAGTAAACAATGATAAATCTTTTTAAACTTAAATGCGGGRAGGGTGAAGTAGAACCACAGTAGAATGGGAGAAAACAAATTATATATATATATTTAAATACAGAACAGATATCATTTTATGAACTTAATTTGCACTTCCATTAGCTGTTATTCAATTAATTGGTTACTTGTTTACATGCAGATTTTATAATAAAATATTATTTCCTGTTATGATAAACAGTGCTTTTCTTTATAGTGTGGATAAAGAACGAGAGAGCAGTATTTTTATACTGACCTTTTTCCACTGTACAAAATGCTACATACAACTTGAAGATTTACATGTGATAAAGTTCTAGAACAAGATGAATCAGGGAAAACTTGTGTCCTTTTCCTTAACAGAGAGTTTTTAAAGAAGCAAACCTTGCTTTTATGAACACTGCTTCAACTGCTCATCTTGGGAAGGGAGGCCCTGACCCTTCACACTATTGTTCATCCTCAGCCTGGTTCCCATCAGCTCTGGTAGGAAGCTGAGCTGTGTATATTGCCTTTAGTCAGATTGATGTCTTGTGTTTATCCTGATAAATTGGGCCCCATAATGTTTGAAGTCCTCTCCTGGCTTGAAGGTCTTGAGTTACAGCCAATAAGCAAATGCAAGAAGTTGTTWTTTTCCTTTTTGGCAGCAGTATAATTGTCCAGTCTACTCCCACTCCTGTGGATCCCTTCCAATGGYTTCAAGAAGTTCAGAGCAGGCTGGCAAGGGTGTTTGAAGGAGGTTTGGGATTCAGTTGTGTACTTCAGGGCTGGTGAAGTTTTCATGGTAATTTAGTGTGATACAATCCATTCYTTTCCATGATTTTTCCCCATTTGCATTTAGTGAAGTTAAACCCAAGCATGTTGCAGTGCAAGCACTTGGACTTGGGACATTTGCTTTAAAAATCCCTCTTCATAAGATCTGATCTCTTAAAAGGAATCCTTAAACTCAGTTCTCAAAGCCCATAAAACACACAATCCTCTCCCTCTTTGACTCCTGCCTGGGTCCATTTCATTAGAGGCTGTTCCAGCTGCCTGAGAGCCCACTTTGTCCAGAGATTTATATGGGCTGAGCTTTTCCAAAGCTCTGGGAGGCTGGCTCAGCTCTCACTCCTTACACTGGGCTTCCAGCACTGGGGCAAACAACTCTCYATGGAGTTATCCCAGTGCCTGGGATAGCAGGGAGCAGGGCAGGAATTCACTCAGGGAATGCAAGAATTGGCATCTCCTGCTGTGCTGCTGATGGGGCTGGCTGGCTACATGCCCAGTTCAGCTTCTGTGGCTGGTTACAGGTCACGCTTCTCATGAAAGGAAACGTTGCCTTTGTGTTTGAGTGGTCTAAAGTGAATGATTCTGTCCTGCAGTCAAAGCTCACCTTTACCTGAGCAGACATTTTAATTGGATTTGGCTTTTTTTTCTCACTAGCCTTGATTTCTGGCAAGTTATTATTTGTTATTTATCTGTCCTTATCCATTTTGGGACATCTGACCACTGTCAGAGTCTGGCACCAGGCATCTCTGTACATGGAAGCTTTTATCATCTTGCAACTGTTCTGATCCCAGAAATTCTACAGCAAGAGTGTCCAAATGTCCGTAAATGTGGCACATCCCTGCTCATGCACTTGCTGAGGTTAATRACAGAACCACATCGTGTTCCCTGTTTGCAAAGCCTTGGCGTTTCAGTTGCCCTTTGTTTTCACAATGACCAGGAGAGGACTGACCTCTCTGACTGATTTATGAGATGAAATCCTGTCCATAACRGATCCAATGAATGGGATGCACACCCAGAATGGAAGATTGGGCATTTCACAAAGTGGAAGTGACGTGTTGCATCATTGCAGCTGCAAAGCCTCCTCAAAGCTGTGGTCACCAGCTGTGGTTTTTGCACACAGACATATAAATCAGATGTTTCACTGTGCATGAACTCAAAGGTCAGTTTTGGCCAATTCTTAAGACTAAGAGATTTCTGA
Source organism: Malurus melanocephalus (assembly GCF_030028575.1). Lineage (NCBI taxonomy): Eukaryota > Metazoa > Chordata > Aves > Passeriformes > Maluridae > Malurus > Malurus melanocephalus. The sequence continues at coordinate 14,041 of NW_026624247.1, forward strand.
GGAGCTCCAGCACATTCGTGGTGGTTCATTTAAACCATAGAAAAAAAATTCTATTTTGGAAGTATGTCATATAAAGGATACTGTGTGTCAATAGACTGACACTCACTGTAAAGAAACGTGGGCTAATCTAGAATGTTTTGTATCAGTTAATATTGTACAATGAAATACTTATTCAAATACCCATTATAGATTTTTTTTCATTCATTTATTTGTAGAGGTATGAGCATAATTCAGCCATGGCTCTTGAGAAGGGGAAGGTTTGTTGTTATTGCAGCTCTGACAATAATGTGCTCCAGACCAAGATCATATTCTATGCTRTACAAGTATTATCATGAGTACTATTTTGCAGGTGTTTGAAGCTYCTGGAAGATATTCTACTCAGAAAAAAAATATTGGATGGAATTTAGTGGAAATTCCTAGCAGACTTTCTRGAAGTACATATGCAACACTACCTAGAAATCAGTAGCAGGCTGACAAATGTCTCTAAAAAGCAACTTTCTTTAARAGGTTATCTGCATCCTCAAGCATTTGAAAGTCATCGATAATTTTTTGTAATTTGAGATGTTTTGCTGGTGTTGTTACTCAGATTCTTGTCACTAATGGGGTGAATCTGCTATGTGAAAGTCCCAGACAGCAACATCTTCTCTAATTATTTCCAAAGTAGAACAGAGTATAAGGGGTAATGTGTGAGCTTTCTTATTTTTTGCCAATGCACATCAGTTTTAATTTGGAGAGACAGTTTGCACAGCCACTTAATCTTTACTGCTTTCTGTGCTGCTGCCAGCTGAAGTTCCTACTACTGCTAATTGTGGTGGTGGATCCTGTGTTGGCACAAATCCATTTGGAGCAGCCAGTTATTAACAACCACGGAGCAAAGACATTGCCTTTTCTATGTGACACATATGTTAGGAAAACAACCYAAACCCTCAGTGCTTGCTGTCCCTAAAATAGACTCTGTACATCCTTCACCATATGAAAAATGTGAAAAAATATCATTCCTCCACCTGCCAAAACCACGAAGCATAAAATCATGTCACATAAATATAGACGAAATGTTATCTGCTGGGGAAGACTTGGCATCACCAAAAATGAAGTTTTACTCAGATGCATTTTCTCAAAATAGGACTGGAAAAACCAGAGCACGATCTACATAGTAACATTGCATAACATCACTGTTCTGAAAAGGAAAAGGAAAATATAGTGAGTTGGCAGAGATCAAGAATGCAGTGCATGACAGAAAACTGATAAGATGCAGTCTGAAAAAAGTGAGTTAACAYTTACTTGTATCATGCTGAAATTTACTTCAGTGCTCTGAATTTTTTTCCAACACAATCCAGGTTTAATTTCAAGTACATCACAGAGACCTGAATGGATCTGCAGTTGCAATCAAAAGTGATGCCTGTGCATTCAAGGAGGGTCCTTTAACTTGTAATTTACCAAAGACTTTTGGCATTGTAATCGACCACCTGACTCCCTTTGCACGAAGGAACAYCTGAACGCCAATCCTACTGAAGATATGGATCTCTAAAAGTTGAAATAGTAAATTACATCAACTGTCCTGTGCTCTGTGCCATGGACGTTGTTCAGAGGAGTGAAAGACAGAAGAGGGAGCAAATTCCATTGGCTTGTCTGCAAATAATATCTCTGTAGTCACTGTTCAGGATTCAAGAGTGAACAACATTGTTTAATTGAAGAATGTGCYAAGGATTCTAGCACTGGAAGGTAGGAAGCAGGCTAAGAAATTTGCTTCACCAATCAAAGAGAATCAGTTATGAACCACAAAAGTATTCTGGCTACTGGGTAAAATGGCAAAGCCTTAAGACTTWCCTCTCTTTTGCTGACTTCTCCCTTTCCCCTTTTTTCTATTTTTAAATGTGCTGTCTGAATGAATCATTGGGAACCAATTAGGACCCTACCGAACTTTTTCTCTAATGATTCCCATATTTATCATGGAAAATTAAGAAAATATTAATCTGAACTAAAATTTAGTGTGCAGAGACAAATAGAACACATTTAAAATATTAGTTTTCTCACCCTCCTACAAAAGCGTCAGCACGTTCTCAAACAGGGTTGGAAAAGGGCAAGGGTTTGGCCCACAAGCTCCCCTGTTCAGGATAGTACAGTTAGAGCCAGGCAAATCTCCTCAGCTTGTTCCTGGCTATGAGTCCTACTTCATCAGCCTCATTATATTGGCATAAATAATTATGGTTGTGTTGATCTTGCAGTCCCGCTGAGGGCTGTGCCCCTTTCTTTGGGAACRACAGGTTTCAGGTAGGTAGATGCCCTGGCAGAGGAGCAGAAATTTTTGTCACATCTCAACTGGATTATTGCAATGCCGTATGTTCAACACAGAGCTTTAGGACTTGCAGGGAGCAGGGACACAACCCTGTCTGTGGGGCAAGAGGAGCACTGTCCATGGGGCAGGAGGAGCACTGTCCATGGGGCAGGAGGAGCACTGTCCATGGGCAGGAGGAGCACTGTCCATGGGGCAGGAGGAGCACTGTCCATGGGCA
>NW_026624247.1:17393-38362 GCF_030028575.1 Malurus melanocephalus
GGGCAGGAGGAGCACTGTCCATGGGGCAGGAGGAGAACTGTCCTGTCCATGGGGCAGTGGGGACAGACGGAGCCCGGCGCTCCCGGGCGGCTCTGGGCTCCATCCCTGTCCGGTTGCGGCCTCGGAAGGGATGGGAACGGCATCGGACGGGACAAGGGACAAACCCGCCCCACTCTGCCGGTCTCCTGGCTGGCTACAACGCTCGCTGGAASCACTGCAGGGTCAGCAGTGGATTTGGGGTGCCCCTCAAGGACAAACTCGGAATTTCTAAAGGCAGGGGCTCAGTGTCCCGTCGCAGGCACTGGGGCCACCACAGCTCAGAGCCTTTGGCACCGCTGAGGTGCTGCCCTGGTCACTCCTGCCGCAGGTCAGGGATGCCTGACTGGACTCACTGGGAGCTTTAAATTCACGCATTTCCTCTCAAGCCTAGCTCTGGAATTCAGTGAGGAGGGTCCACCACTGCCCCTCCATGAGACCAACAATGCAGCTCTGGGTACCAGCCAGCTGCTGAAGAACTTTCTCACAGAATTTTCAGCTTCGAGTGTCTCAGCTATGGGGCACATTTGTCACAAGCTGCTCGTGCTTGCTGCAGCCCTATCTCTGAGCCTCCATGGTACACATTGTCATCTTGCAGTGCCCTGCTGCTGCCCAGCTCACCAAGAGTCATCAGCTGCGACACCAACCTGGGCCCCAACTCACTGCTTTCCACGATTTTGTCTGGGGAAAAAGGGCAGATTTTACTGCACGKAAGGCCCTGGTGAAGGCAGCATAGCAAATTCAGTTTCTCTCTTCCTGAATGCCAGGGCTGCAGTGGCATTTGCAAGGCAAAGAGAATGCAAGATTTTCAGCTATCTGTGCATGGACAATAAAAGGAAAAGCTTGTGGAATCCAATAGCCACCTCTCATTTTTGGCCCTACAGCCATTCTTTTCCAATGGAAGTGTTCTTGCTGTTGAATATTGCTGTGTATGTTCTTTAGCCCTCTCACCATTCATGAGTTCTTAGATCACTATCATTCCTGCTCAGTCCCATGTGGAAAATCTTCTTGGAAGTCTGACATGCGAGATCTCAGGAAAAACAAGTTAGGTGAAAGATATGAGCCACAGAAAAGTTTCCATTATTTTGAAAGGCACTAACAAAAACATTTTATTCAACAAATTAACATTTCTGTGCAGGGTTTCCAACTCRGAGTCCAGGGCAGTTTGGTAGCCCACTCAAGTAAAAAAAAAATTCTGCATTAGAGAAGTCTTCATCAAAAATAAATATTTTCTGTGCTTATCTTGATACTCTGCAGCAGATCTAAGTGTGCAGTAAACCACACAGAAAGAGAGAAAGTGGGAATTACAAGACCAGGCCATTCCAATCTCCCTTTTTGATGCTACCAGTTACAAGCTTTCACTTGTGCAAACAAAGACCCTCAATTTGTATGTACGATAAATACACAACAAATGCATCTACATGGGGTAATTTCCTGCTGAACTGGATTTCTTCCTTTTTTCTTAGGTAGCAATTAAAAAAAATCACTGAAGGCCTCAGTTATAGCACAGAAGGAAGCAAGCATAGAACCAAGGCAGCAGACAGCACTGAGTAAGCAAATAACRCCTCCTGCACATCTGTCTCATATTCAGGGTCAGGTTTCCAAGACCCTGCAGAGCTGAGCGATCCCTGCATTCTGCACAACTTTTATCCAAAAGTTGAGCTGGGCAAGTACCAGAGCAAAACCCCTGAACAGCCAAGACCTCAAGCAMAAAGATTGAGGCTGCACAGGGACACCACTGTAGTTCCTGCCTTCCCTGAACTTCCATCAGCAGAATGACCAGCTCTRTTTAGAAGGCTTTCAGGGGTTCTAGAAAACATCACATTATGTTCTAAAAACACAGTCAAAACTAAAAAATGTTGGCATTTTTTTTAATGATTAGTTCTATATTCAGCCTTCAGAAAATTAGTAATTTATTAAATTCTTAGTTAAATTCTACAGATCCTGASTTGGTTAGTAAATGGTTCAATTACAAAGTAAATAATTAATGAACAAATCTTTATTGCTTCAGTCCCAGGATAACGTTCTGCCCTTCAAGGGTAAGATGGATTAAGCAGCGTTGCATTTGAACCACAGAAATTGTGAACCCCCTGCAGCGTGAGTGAGAAGATCTCCAGACTYGAAAGTCAGCCCTGCAGTTGAGTATTTTCCCTGCTTTTCTGCTTCTTCATTTCTTTTTCAATGACTAGGGTAATGCAGTATTCATCAGAGGAGTCTGATGTAGAGCAGATGTCAAGTCAAAAAAAAACAAACCACAGGCAAATTTTGACAGGAGTTGGGATGTTGTGAATATTGTAAAGGCAAATTAGTATTTTGGGTGTTGCTTTCAGGTCATCCTTGGCTGGACAAGGACTTTGAATATTCTCCTCATTTATAAATGTATTGTCAGTACAAAAAATACATCAGTATTTTGTAGACTTGTTTTAATTTAAAGGCTTTTAAGCATTTGGACCCTCTAAAATMTCAGTTTTGTGCTGAGTGGGCTAAGTTTGGTGGCAAGAATTAAAAATAAAGTCATTTGTATAAAATCACATTTATCTTACATTGAATTTTGCAGGATTTTTTTAGTTGGGGATCACAGTCACACTGACTGTGTTGGCAGACACAGGAGTCACACAAAACACAGAGGAAAAAGGAAAAGCATTGACCTCAGCTGTAAATGAAGCTTGGTATTGCATTCAAGGGAAGAGCTGCAAAGATTGTGGTGCATGCTGGAATTGCAGCAGGAGGATGGGATGGGATGGGATGGGATGGGATGGGATGGGATGGGATGGGATGGGATGGGATGGGATGGGATGGGATGGGATGGGATGGGATGGATGAAGAGGCCACAGAAATCCTGCAGGTCCAGGTGCCCTGGGCACTCTGGGTCACCCCTGCCCAACCTCTGCAATCAAACCCAGGGGTCTTTGGGCTGAAGCAGAAAAAGGAAGGACAACCAGAGGAGGAATAAAAACATCTCTTGCACCAATTCCTGGCCTCTGGGATGCTTCAAGGAGCAGCACAAGGATTGCTGGTTTCAGCCGGGAGCTGTGCCTGAAGAGGACAAAGTGAAAAGTCTCCAAAGGGCCTGGGCAGGAGTTTGCTTTTCCATGCCATGGTGGGAAACTTCTTGCACCACCTCCCTCCATCCTCCCTGCTCTCCCCTCCCTGCTCTCCCCTCCCTGCTGCCCCCAGGAAAGCTATTTTTGATTCCCTGATTGTAAAGCTTTGTTTCCCAACAGCAGGATAGAGGTTTAATTAAACCTCCACCTGCTACTAACATAATCCAGCAAAATCCATCCATTTCAGGAAATAAATCCTTGATGAGATTGGTTAACCTAAGCAATGCAGTTTATGCAGTTTTCTGCATTTTCCTTGAATCGTGCTGGAGTTCTTTGAGAGAAAWTGCCAAAACCATTCAAACTCTGAAATGTTTTACATGACATCGAAAATGCTTATCAAGGTCACTTGGTGAATAATGGGCAAAACCCATTAACTGCATTTTATGTTTTGTGATTCCCACAAGGATGAGCAATGAAAAGATSCCAAACTGAAATTCCCAATGCTTCTGTTCATACCTGGATGGCAGAAAAGGCACAGCACCTCTGCTGTTAAATGCACACACAGCTCTGTAATTCCTTATTCAGCTCAGTGCTACTGATGCAAATGATGTTTTGAGGATCACGAGACGAATCCTGCTATTTTCTGGCGAGTCAGCACATTCAGGCCTCTCTTTTGGAAATGCCAATCCTGGCGTCCTGTTGGCAGGGTACATCATATGTGTGCAATGGAATGAATATTTCAAAGTCTCTGGGTCTGCAATTGTGTTATTGCTGCACTACGGGGAAAACAAAAATAGAATTTTTGTTGTGGTGAGAACATATGCAGCACCTCTCAGTGACAGTGAGAGGTACATTTGGGTTTTGGGAATGAAACAATCACAGGAAAACTTCTGGGGACACAACCACACTGGGGCAAAAGCAGGAGCGAGCAAGGAGAGCTCTCCAGGGTGAYCAGAATCAAAGCCAAACAATTCCTTCCTGATGAGGAACATTGCTGAAYTTACAGGTCAATGTTACATCTTTTCCTTACCTTTCAAAATTCAGACCATTCCATTTGAGCTGACCGAGTGTAATCCCTCAGGATTTCAGTTTCTCTGTTTCCATGTGTCTGTATTTTTGTAATTCCTTAGTGTACRGTGCTGAGCTCCTGCTCTCCCATTTTTACACAAAACAATTCCTCTGCAGCCCCAAACTCAAGGACACCTCCCTGTGCCAGGCCCCAAGAGATGGAAACAACAGAGAATTGGGGGAGCCAAGTTGGAGTTTTTGACTGCATTGGCTGCAGCTGCAGTTGGAGGATTCAGCAAATCCCGATGTGCAAATGGACAAAAGTGAGAAAGGGTGAAAAAGCCGTGAGCCATTGTCCATTGTGGGTGCAGCCCCTGGCTGGGCTGGGACTGCCCTGGATGGCCCTGAAGGSCCTGMAWKAACAGAACTGCTCTGGATTCTCYRRATTYTGTCCAGCCTCTGTTTTAGSTGMKCTGGATTTTAGGCATCAAGTGCATYTTGGACAATGAGTGGCTCTGGATCCGGCTGCTCCAGCTTCCAGAATCATCCCCTGCTGAGATCCCTCCACTTCTCTAATGCAAACAGAGAGTATTTTGGGGGTTGTCCTGAGGCTGGAAGTAAGCAAAAAAGCAGAATGTCCCCAAGAATTGAGTGGGAGGACAATGGTTTCCTGCCCAGCAAACACAACGTGTTAAACACCAGCCCTGGTGAGGACACTGAGCTTTCCCCCAGACCTGTCTGTAGCTGCATTTCCTCTCAGAGAAGATGCARTACCTGGGAAAAGCACAAATAGGAAAAATACTTCCATTTTTGAGTGTATTTTGGACAAAATGTCAAACCATGCACAGACAGAATTTGAGACCYGTACCTCATGTTGGTTGTTTTGCACAGGAATGTTTTGACAGATGGATGCATTCAAACAGAGAAATTAGGAAAAGRAACCCAGTAAAGGGTTTCCTGATTATTTTTGTTTCCAACATCTTGAATATTTGAATGAATAAATGCAAAAGTATGTTTCTATGTCTGGGAGGCAATTAACAACAACAAAACTGTGGTCAAGTCTTTAATTTTATTTGATAGAAAATAGAGCAGAGGTCAGAACCCTACAAAACACAATTTGTGCTGCAGAAGAGCTTTGCTGAGTTCAGAGGAACTGTTTTAATTTAGGAAATGAAACATCTGCTGGGTTTTGGGGGAGCTGCCCTCCCCAGCTCTCTCTCCACACCTCGGAGTGTGTCCTGCTCCCCTGGCTGACCCAGCCCRAGGCTCAGGGCTAAAAGTGGGGCTAAAATGCAACCTGGGTGCTGCTCAGCTGAGAGGAGCCATCTGTATTTGGGAACAATATTCTGAGGTGCCCAGCAGGGTCCCAAAGCTCCCCCATCACATCTGCCAGTGCTCAGAGCTCTCCTGKGCAGGCTGGTGTGTGTTAGGGAATGGATCAGAACTGAGCATGGTGGGCAGCTTTGCTAAAGGGAACTTTGTTATTGATCCTTCCTTGATTTGCTGATGTTTGGGCTTATGCTTGATGCTGCTTGGATAAAATTCAAAGTGATTTGTGCACATGTGTGTGCAGAGCTGCTGCTCTGATGCCTGACTAGCACACCCACTGTGCTATTRCTCTTCTCTTCGTGCAAAGCAGGATAATTTATTTAAAAGGCATCAGGATAATACTCACAAATAAAAATAGTGCCCACTATTTACATAGAAATAGGAGAAATCAAAAGCTTTCATCCACTGTGGGATTTTGASGCTTTTTATCATGGGAATGGTCAATTAAATTTAGTCAGTTCTTTTAATTTAGTTTATACCAGGGATGCAATTAAGCCAGTTTTCTGACACTAAGTAGGCACAGCTGGCTTTAAAAATTATTTTTCCACATATCATTCTTTTACCATTCACTCTCAGTAAACAACATTTCCACACAACTCTGATAATCATCCATGTAATTTTAATGAATAGCATTTACAATAAATATTCTTCTTTAATGCTCCATTCTGATCAAATTGCTATTCCAATTTTCTGGTGTAAACAAGCTTTTATTTCACCTTGCAATCCCTTTCCCTTGCCCAGGGCTATTCAAACACYTCCAGGTGTGTGGCTGGTGCCAGCAAGAGCTCTGAGCAGCCTCATGGATGGGAAATGCTCAGCCCAGCACCAAGGGACAGGAGCTCAGCCTGCTCTGTAATGAGCAGGGACAGCTGAGATCCCTGAGAAATCCCCACCTCTGGATAGCGCTGCTGAAGGGGCATTGATTTCCTTAGTTAAAACTCCGAGTTTTAACAAGAAACAACATTTTATTTGAAGCTGGAGATGAAAAAATAATCCAGAGGCCATGGTAGGTCAGAATGTGGCCTTTTAGAAAGGAGTCGGTGTTTCTTTCCTTTACTCTCTTCTTTGACTGAAGGGACCAAGAGTGAATTTATTTGAGCATAGTTACCCCTGGAGATGTGAGCACAGCAGGACACTCACGATAAGGGGAAGGAGAACCTATCTTCCCTATTTCTTGTTTAGGTGCTGTACTTTCCTAGTTAATTTAGTATTTCAYAGGAGTAGCAACATGTATTTTAATTCCATTTTAACATATAATTGCATCTGACTCCATCAATATATTTTGAATTATTAATTTTTGTTATTTCTAAGCAAATCAGAAGATTAAAATAGGGTCATAAAGTTTTCTAGCTGTGTTCTTTTGTTTCAMCTCAGGGTGTCTAAATAGCATTTAGTGCTCAGTCATTGATCATTTCCTTTTCCATACCTGAAAATAGAAGCAGTTTTCTTCTATGAATAACTTTGCTGTGACACATGTCTTGGAGTGGATAGTGTCGGACTCTACATGTAGCATGAAATCAAACAATCACAAAATCCYRGAACAGTTTGTGCTGAAAGGCCCTTAAATCCCATCCAGTGCCACCCCAGCCATGGCAGGGACAGCTCCCACTGTCCCAGGCTGCTCCCAGCCCCAATGTCCAGCCTGGCCTTGGGCACTGCCAGGGATCCAGGGGCAGCCACAGCTTCTCTGGGCACCCTGTGCCAGGGCCTGCCCACCCAAACAGGGAACAATTTAACAAAATTCCCTGTTAGGGAAGTAGTAGAATATCATCATCTATATGGTCTTTCCTTGCTGACAAAAACTAAATCAGCATTAATTTTTTCAACGTATTTTTTTTCAGCATTAAAATAAGGAAATAAAATTTTAGTGGTAAAAGCAAATTTATGATTGTAGATACACTCCATGCTAAAGWGGGAAAGTCCCTTCCATTAAAATACCTATTACAGGGCCATCATCTTCCTGTGAGTGGTTGCCTTATTTCTGTGCCTAAAACTGGATGTCTACTCAGGAAAGTGGGTGAATCATGGCCTAAATCAAGAGTTATTCTACTGAATTGAGATCACACTGCTGTGAGATCAGAATAGAACATAGAGGGACCCCTCCTGTACTTCTCTTTTATATTTTTGTGCAAAGTGAGCCTCAAGCAGCACAGGGTGCAGAGGACAGGAGTGAGGTGTCAGCAGCTGTGGGTARATGGGRTGCAGTGGGAAGGAGGCTGGGGTGTGCTGYTCCTCCTCTGGGAATCCCATTTGTGCAGGTCACYCCTGTCCCCTCTCACCCCACTGYCCCACCCCTGTYCCCAGACTCACCCACAGCCAGRCTGCAGCTTCCAGCACTGCCAGGCAATGACTGAGCCACATCAGTGGCAGCAGGGGAAGTGATGCCTCAGGATTTCAGTTTCTCTATTTCCATGTCTCTGTACCCCTGTGATTCTTCAGTGTTTAACTCCACACTCCACAGACAGTGCTGAGCTCCTGCTCTCCCATTTTCACACAAAACAATTCCTCTGCAGCCCCAAACTCAAGGACAGCTCCCTGTGCCAGGCCCCAAGAGATGGAAAGAACAGAGAATTGGGGGAGCCAAGTTGGAGTTTTTGACTGCATTGGCTGCAGCTGCAATTGGAGGATTCAGCAAATCCCGATGTGCAAATGGACAAAAGTGAGAAAGGGTGAAAAAGCCGTGAGCCATTGTCCATTGTGGGTGCAGCCCCTGGCTGGGCTGGGACTGCCCTGGATGGCCCTGAAGGGACTGCAATAACAGAACTGCTYTGGATTCTCTCAATTCTGTCCAGACTCTGTTTTAGSTRCGCTGGATTCAGGCATCAAAAGAGCAGGGGCAAGTTGAGTTCCAGGCTCTCTGAACAAACCGAGGTCTCAGCAAAGGCCAGCTAAACCCAAATATTCAGAAATTTAGGGTGAGCAGACAAGACACCCCTCCACAGTAACAATAATGGGATATTTGGATCATATCTGTGATCTATGAGGAACMGTGGACCAGAAGAGTCCTTTGTACCATCAATACTATTTCTGGATCATAAAAATTGTGAGCTGGCTTTGTCCCTGGAATGCACAATGAACCTGCTCTGGGAGTTTGAACTGTGAGCTGTGATTGGGATTGTTACAAGCCAGCTGATCACTGCATTTGTTCCATAATTAGACAGAAAAGGGTGTAGGATGACAAAGACAATGACCCACTAAAGCAGAAAGGGATGGAAATTAGGTGATAACACCGTGGGAGATTATAACAAGGACTCACAAAGCCTCAGATAAATCCCWGAGCCTTGCTCTGACAGAACACTGAAGCACAGCACTCCCCTTGTTTTGCAGGGGTGTGTTTGTGCTTTGCCTCACTTGGATCCCACAGTCCCAGGAGAGGAAGATTCATCACAGGACACGTCACTGGCATTCCTTGTGACAGTGACATCCATCATGACGTGACATCAGCACCAGAGGGGCACAGTCTCCATTGCTCTGCTCTTCACACCTTCTGGATGTCACAGACAAATTCACAGCACTCCTGTGAAGTCTCTTCAGCCTCACAAAGAGTCATCTCTTTGCGATATAATTATTATATCAGCCCATAATTATTCCTRTTCTTCTTCCCTCTCTGTGGTGGTTCACAATCCAGCAAACAGACCCAAGTTATATTTTTCATTCTGAGCAATGAAACCTCTGCACAGTTTTGACCCATTTTTCATTGGACTGGCATCATACAAACMTGTACAATGTGGAGTTTTATCCAGGATTTGGTTAACCCCCATTCCCTGCMTTCAGAGGAGGGCAATGGCCTAAGCTTTCCTCTCACTGGTTACTGTGCTCWGAAGTGTTAACTCAGCTGGGGAGTAAATAAAAGGGGGTAACTTTTAATTACGCTTCATGGGGGATATCCTATTTTCTGTGGGTCATCTTTATGCAAAATATATATATAGGGACCCATATTTGAGAAATATATTTTATATTGACACACTACTATACCAGTAATGTTGCAGCAGTGTATAAATAATGTTATTTGTATCAAGAAGTCCTGATCACTCAGTTTTATTAAATGTGCTGATATACTTGTGACACCATTCCGAGTTTTCCTTTATCCTTTTTGCCTAGGACGTAATCTGTGGGCAATACCAGGAACCAAACCAAGGAAATGCAGCACCTGCCAGMCTCCCAGTTCAGGTGTTCTCTGCTTCCTCTGTCACCTGATGGTCARTGAGGTTACAAACAGATGTTTCTGCAGTGATGGGAACAAGATGAATTTGTCCCCCACGACCTTTACAAATGCAGAGTCCCCTGAGCAGCCACCTGTGTGATCTGCCCATTGTTTAATTACACTGAGGCTTCATTCATACCTGATTCCAGGCTGATGGTGATTATTCAGATGATCATGAACCATAAACTCATCCCGAGGCAAAATATTTCAGAAGTGCAGGGCTATCTATTACTCAGGTTTTATTCTGACTGTTTTTAACTGTGATAACCTGCTGGGTGGAGYTTGTTAAAAGAGCAAGAACCTTGGYTGTGCACGGTTCCTGTACCAGAACWGAGGTGAGCTGAGCAGCTCAGACTGGACSTGTGTGCAGAACCACAGGTTGATTTCATTCCTGAGCAGTAAACTGCTCCAGATTGGGCAGATGAGTTCAGATAGCTGTGATCAGAAACCTGACACAAAGACATGCTGATTCAGTGGACATGGTCAATGTCCAGCCCTGCTCAAGATTAAACCCTCTGTGTTAGTCAGAGCTTATCCCTCCTGCTGCTAGAAATGGGCTGGACATTTCCTTGAAGCACAATCAGGTTCCAGTCACTGGGGTCACATCTAAAGAAGGATTAAACACACCACGTTTCAGTTGTTTATCTGTGCAAACATTTATGTTGTGCAGGAGCATTTCTGTTCCAGGCTTAGGGGMACTAGACTAACAAAGAAACAATTATTCTGATCTGAGACAGGAGAAAGGGAGACTGAGGTCTGCTCTGATGCCTGTCAATCAATTTTAGAGGAACAGGACTGATTTTCAGGGAGTCATGGCTCTGAATGGGTTTGGTAATTTTTTCATTGCTGACAGGGATAACCATCATCCTGGTTCTTTGAAACTGATTTTGTCTGAATTAAGAAGATAATTTATCTTTTACATTTTTATGCTGTTGTTATTAATATATCTCATTAGCAGAGAAGAATATGTTGAGGAAACTGAAGAGTRTGGTGGCTCAAGCCCACTGTATTCCTTGTGCTTTCATAAACCCCACCCAGCATGTCACAATTTTTGTTCTCCCCTTGTTTTCCCAGTTTAGCAACATCACCCAAGTCCATGAAATGGCACCACTGKAAACCAGGGATGAGCCAAACAGACSGAGCTGCTTCACCTGCACTGTCACAGGCTGGTGCTGCTGACAGGAAACCTTGCAAATAAATAAAGAAACCATTTCAATCTTAGCTTGCTCTGAGCTCTCTAATTCCCCTTGCTCTTCCAGGTCCCTATGGCTGGTATCCAGGAAATACATGAAAAAGCCACTAGGATCAAATAAAAATATATTGATTTTAATATCTCTTTCTTGAGCAGCCTCTTGTTTACTTTGTATCCAAAGAATCTTTTATATTGATAAYATTTGTGAAACAGACCAAGAATAGAAGTTCAGTGTAAATAAGGGACTATAAAAGCTTTGTCTGGTCTTTATTTATTAAAAAAAAATTATCTCAATGTTTAAAAAAAGAAGTATTTGGAAAGTGTTTTTCTTCCAAGAAAAATACCAACAGGAACCTATAAGCATTTAAAAATATGTCATAGAATATTTAGAATATATAGAATTTTAAAAAAAACAACGTGAAAACTTGGGCCTGAAATCGTTGCTGTGGTAGGTCCAAGGAATCAGAGATCATACTCCATTCTGCTGCACAAGCTGGGTCCCTGCCAGGCCACAGGAACCCATGAAGCATCGATGGTTCCTGCTTCTTCTGCATGCAAAGGGTTCCTGATCCTTGAGAATTCTAAAGAAAAATAGGATAACAGGGCAGGAGGTCCCCAGAGGACAGGAGGGCTCYAAGGGAATACTTTCCAGAAGGCTCTGAGGGTCTCCAAATATATTCTTTACTGCTTAAAGCCATGATTTTTCAGTTTTCAGTCAGCAACTACATTTTAAAGGAAGAATTGGACATATTCTGCCTGGTCCTATGTCTAAAATTACTGTACTTTATAACCTTTGCACGATGAGTGGTGAAAAACAAACACAATATCCAACATTTGTAAATAAATGCTGTTGACTGTAGCCACACACTTCAAACACATTTTGAAAACAATGTGTAGTGGGTACTTGGGATCTCATAAGGCACAGAGAGGTTTTGGAGAAGGCATCACAATTATCCAAGRAAACAGCATCCCCTTAACTTCAATATTCTCTTCCTGCTCAATCTTATCACAAMGCCTGCAACCAAAACAAAACAAACRCCATTGATTCTGTTTGCCTTGTAATTCCTAACAACCATTTTGACTCCAGTAACTGCCCTCTGCTAGGATAACAAATGGAAATTCTCCTTCCCAGCCAGAAGTACCATCTGCCATTGAATGGGTGCTTCAGTGACTCATTAATCTGCACATAAATTGACTTTGCACAGAGTGCTGCATTTATTGCTGCTGTGCTTTGCAGCAGCTCCTCTGACCCCTAAATCAATGCTGGTAACATCAATACCCCGTAAAACTCTTTCCAGGCTTGGGTAACCTGTGCTGGAACTGTATTCTTGGTCTYATATTATTTTCCCCACCTGTCCTATTCTGAATTCTGAGCAACAACATCATCCAAATACAACTGTGCTGTTCTTCATAGAGTGAAGCTGAAGTACATATTTTAAAAGGGGATTTAAAAATGTTTTGTGTGAGCTGAAAGTTTGTTTGGATTGCATAACTGTCCAAGTGTGAGCGCAGTTGAGGTCTGTGCACTGAAATAGATATTAAATGCTTGTGGAAAATTATTTCTGGAGATATCTTTGGTCTTTCTTGAAAGGCTACTCGGGAAATATTAGTGGAAYCTCTTTAAATAACAAATTGATACCAATTTACTTTCTCCTTAAAATTGCTTTCAGATGCATSTTTTTCTGTTACCATTACAGCTATAGAATACAGGCTAAATCCTTAAGGTCATTTTGTTTAAAAAATTGCCCCAGCAGTTCTTATCACAACCAATGCATGYTTTGCCCAAGTCTATCACAAATGTATTTTTCTTCTGTATTTGTCATGTCCTTGGTGTGTCAGACCTGAAGCACCGCACCTGGAGGTCACTGGGTGGAAAACCCAAGTAATTCCCTGTAATTCCATATTTCTGTCCCTGAGACTTTGCCACCAGCAATGGCAGGACCTGGAGATCTCAGCAGGAGCCAGATTTTGTCTTCCCTTCACCTTTATCTGAGGGGGACATGAGGGATAAATTCAGATAGGATAGAGGAAGTTTATCTCCACACCTCATTCTGTTTCTCTTCCCTGTATTGTAAATATTTTTAAATTGGATTTTAAATCTAAACATCACATGCCCTTTATTAGTAGCTAATAGGAGTTTTTTTCCTGCAGCTCTAGTACCATCATGTGTATTACAAAACAAGTYTTTAAAATTGCCATTTGGAAAAGGTGAAGGTGAGCAGCCAGAAATTAATTCCCTGACCAAAACCACAGCAGTAAAAGATGAACAAAGGCAATATGATCACAGTTGTCTTTCTCCTCTGCAGCTCGTAACAAAACTTAGCAAAGTAACCCCAACCTTCCCAGGCATATTCCTGTGTCTTCTAGATTCAAAGTCAAAGAACCAAACCACACATATTAATCCTTGTGAATTTAGTCACACATTTCATAATMATTCACTTTATATAAATTACATCGTTTTTGTACTAATAAATTCATAAATTATTTGCATTCCYAGAAAGAAGACTAGAACTGACAATTAGAAAAACCCCGAAATATAAAATGCGTTCCCTCCCCAGAGATAATGACAGCCATCCATGTGGGAAG
Organism: Malurus melanocephalus; assembly: GCF_030028575.1. Lineage (NCBI taxonomy): Eukaryota > Metazoa > Chordata > Aves > Passeriformes > Maluridae > Malurus > Malurus melanocephalus. The sequence continues at coordinate 30,793 of NW_026624247.1, forward strand.
GAGAAATACCATGCCTTACTCTTTGGGATTAGGGCATTCTTTTAATTTGCCATTTGGCATTCTGAGCACAGTAAACAAAAAGAGAAAATATAGAAACCATGTGACTGCTTGTTCCAGAGCCCTGTGCACGCTGCTGCTGGAGCCCTGCTTTCAGATGTCAGTGCAGAGCTGCCTGCTCGCTGATGCTCTGGAAGAAATGTCAGCCGAGAGATAAGCAGACTAAAAGGAGACTATTTTAGAAACGTGGTCTGTTCTATCATTAGTTCTATAGATAAACTTCCCAACATATTTTTGAAGAGCAAATGTTATTCCTTAGCCAACCGTAAAGACAAAAGGAGACAGTGTTTCAATGGGAAAGTGGAGGCGATTCAGGACCTTCATTGCGCAGAGAATTTAACCTTGTTGGGCTGGTGGTTTAAGCTGCTGCTGTGTTTGAGGTTTTATGTTAAAATGATTCTGCTCATCAGAAAAATGGGGAAATATCAGYCTAAATCTTCAGGACATAAATCAGAAGCAGAGAGAAGGTTATCAATCTTCATGTGAGCATTAGGATGATGTGGAATGGTAAATAAGGTCAAATTCTTGCTAAGTCTCAGTTTTGCAAAAACAGGAATTCATAGAATCATTGAAAGATTTGAGTTGGAAAGGACCTTTTAAAAGCCATCGAGTCCTGCAGGGATCAGGGACATCTTCAGTGAGATCAGGTTTCTCAGAGCTTGGTCCAACCTGCCCTTGAATGTCCCCAGGGATGGAGCATCTTCCCCTCTCTGGGAGCCTGTTCTGCTGTTTCATCACCTCCACTGTGAAAAATTTCTCCACCTTTAGTTTGAAACATTGCCCTTTGTCCTGTCCCCACAGGTCCTGCCAAAGAGTCTGTCCCTACCTTTCTACCTGGTTCCTTTAGGTATTGAAAGGTCACAATAAGCTCTCCTCAGAACCTTTTCTTCTCCATGCTGAGCAATCCAAACCTCCTCAGCCTTTCTGCACAGGTGAGGTRCTCCAGCCCTCTGATAGTTTTTGTAACCTTTTTCTGGAGCAAATGCTGCACTCCAGCTCCTGGCTGTGCTGTCCCAGGGCTGGGGCAGCTCTGCAGGTGGGGTCTCACCTGAGCACAGGGCACAGGGACAGAACCCCCTCCCTGCCATCCCTGCTGCCCTGCTGGGCTCAGCTCAGGGCAGGCCTGGCTTTCTGGGTCACAGGTGCCCCTCAGCAGGGCACGGGGAGCCTCTCCCTCAGAGCACCCCCAGCCCTTCTCCCTTTCTCCCCAGGGCTGCTCTCCATCCTCTCATCCCCCACTCATCCCCCTCTCCATCCTCTCATCCCCCACCCTGCTCTGACCCTGAGGGTTGTAAGACCCTGCACTTGATTTGTGTGCACGCATTTCCTGAGCTCGTCCATCGATCTGAACTCCTCTTCACGGGGACCTCTGGTGCCTGATGGGGCTCTTTGTGCTCCTCTCTCAGCACAGGAGCTCTCATTCTTCAATCAGCAGCAAAGGGCACCCCACTCATCCACTGGAAACATTCCAGAGGGATAAACTGCACGGATTTGTCCTGCTCCCCAGTAAAAAGACCCATCACATTAGCTCTGTGTCTGCTTGWGGTCWRCTGATGTCACAAAGCAGCAAAATCWGGTGCACCCCATTTACCTTGTCARTGTTTACAGCACAGAATGTGTTTGGACCACCAAGGACAAGAAGTGGTTTTACATCACYTCAGGTGGCACATTATGGATATTGTCAGAGACTGGAGAGGTGGCAGAGTAAATAATGCTCTGATTCCTTGGGCTGATCCCTTAAAGGCACACTCAATCTCTAGATCACCTTTACCTGCAGGCACATATTAAAATGTTCTCTTTTTTTTCCCAATAAAGCATGTTAGTTAACATATTTTTAGAAGTCCTCTTAGTCACATCTAAATGTGTGCCAAAGGGATTTAATTTAGACTGCAATTAATGTTGCTCTTCCCTACACAGCAAGTACAAATGGTATAAAAATCTCCTACATGAAACAGAAATATTTTAAAGCCAGCAGAGATGTCAGGCAGTCAGGATGKGAGGTAGAAATCAGCAGAGAACATAACCTGTTTGGTACCTACTATAGTCCTCCTGCTTTGTTATAAATCAGGAGARCTCCACCGAGCTCTGGTTTATTGTACTGATGGAAATGAGGTGTAAGCCAGTGAATAAACTCCTTGGTTAATCACGAGAACTTTTTTTCTGTCTGACATACTTAGTTGTCATCAGCATGATGGTTTCTTCAATATATTCTTTTGGCTTGCCTGGCTCCTGCTGTTTTGCATTATTTTGCCTCAGAAGGTGGCTCTGAGCAGCAATATATGTTATAYTGTAATAATAATGTTATATTGTAACCTTGTAAAAAGTTTGCCGTACATTTCCATGTGTTTGCRAGAGAGGCAAAATCACTTCCCACCACAGCAGCAGAGGGATTCATGGGGGGAAGGTTAAATGAGCTTTAATGGGTACTTGTCATTTGCTCGAAGCTGGAACAAAATTCTTGAGAACAAAGGGAAAACAGTGGAGAAATGGAGTCCCTGATCCATAGCGGCACATTACTGACATTACATGTAACAGCGCTTTCCTAAAGCCCAGCACTGACCCTCCCATGGCAGTGCAACCTCACTGGATGATGATTTATCACTGCTGGCTCCCCAGGCAGTCCTGCAGATCTGCTTTGGTYCTGCACTGTCCCTCAGAAGGACRAGAGAYRCATTTTTGACCTGGCAGGTCCTTCRGGATTCCCCACGAATGTCAAGGCTCATGATTCCAACACCACCATTCRATTTGCCTTTAGCCAGTGCTGCCTGATTGCAAAAGCCCCAAACCCATGGAAATTCTCCACAGTGACCAGAAACCTCCTTATGCTGGCACACAGGCAAGGGCAGGGCTCGGCTGACTTTTGACCACACACACAAGACAGCTGCTGCTGGGATGGGACACAAAAGCTGTGTAGCAGCTGTTTAATGCACCCACAAATGCAAAAATGGGACTGTTCACTACAAGGTATGTGTCATTTTGAAAAACTAAGGAGCACAGTGTTGAAATATAGAAAGAAAAGGGGTTAAACCAACACCCTGAGCAGAGCATCTGTTTGGTGGCCACTCCACACTTCTGCCAGAGAAATGGGAGAGTTGGGTTTCATTCACAGAAGATGAATGTTTTTGAAATATTGCCCTCCCTGAGTGAGAAGCCCAGGCCTGAACTCATGTCTSACCTGTTGCTGTTGTGCTATAACTGATCTCAGAGCAGGCAAAAGGGAACCCATGCATCCAGGAGGAAGAGCTCCACCCCAGCTGGAGTGGCACAGATGATTACAGAAGATAAGGCTCACCAATATCTGGGGCCTGCATTTCCATAATTTGTACAAAACACCATATTTTGTTTCTATTTTGTGTCTTTGGTGAGCCCCCTGGAGATTCTGCTGGCACGAGTGGACACACAGAGGAGYCTGAAGACTGCTCTATTTGCTGCTCAGTTCCTTCCACACATCCCACACACAAACAGAACAGAAACAGCTCTTTAACCCCAAATTCTCAGGTGAAGTTTTCTGTCTGAGAGTCTAAGAACAAAACCAGCAAGGAACTGTCTGTWCCTTCTCCACATGTTCCCAAGGCATGACATAGACCCCGTGAAGAGCATCTCCAGCTGAACTGAAGAGTTTCAAGAGAAATAACTGGAAAGAGACTCCTGTGCCCAAATCCTCGGGCTCCACTTTAAAGTGTTTATTAACACATTTCTGTGCAATCAGGAAAACTCACTGTTCCAMCACAGCCTGATCAAAACTGCCAGCAGATGGGTCAGGGGGAAAGGCAACAAATACTGTAAGAGCTGGAAACTGTGAGCCTACAGGATGGGGCTGGTGAAAAATACAGCAGGGCCCTGGAATGCCCCAGAGAAAAGGTGCTGTCAATGTGCTCTTTCTGGAACCTCTCATTTACAGTGGGTATCCAAGGCAGCCCTAAGATTTAAGAATTCAAAGGACACCAGTTTAAAGAAAGAAACCATTAAATAGGCAGAGAATGCAGGATCAGCTTGAACACAATCATGATGGGAAGGAACACACTGCTCTGAAAAAACCTGAAAAAATCACCGAAGTGCCATACAAAATGTCCATAAATACAATGCATTTTGTGTTTTCAGGGTAGGCAGATGCTCACCAGGAAAACAAGCGTGTTGTGAAGAGTGTTTGTCACGTTGAACCCCAGTGGGTTCAGATAAATTCCTGTATCACTGGAGCCAGCCTGCAGCACTTCAGCCTGGAGTGTCCCTTTGGCCTGGCTGTGCCATTGGTCACCATCACCATTGGTCCTGGTTTGGGCTGGGACAGAGGTGATTTCCCTCCCAGCAGCAGCTGCAGTGCTGTGATTTGGATTCTGCCAGAGTGCAATGCTGGTAACCCACCGATACTTCAGCTGTGCTAAACTGTGCTTGTGCTATGCCAGGACTTTGCAGTTTCCCTGCTCTGCCAGCGAGCAGGAGCACAAGGAGCCCTGTGGGAGGGAGCACAGCCAGGACCTGAACTGGCCACAGGGATATTCCAGACCTCAGAACATCCTGCTCAGCACATAAACTGGGGGAGTTGGCTGTGGGGCAGGGATCCCTGCCTGGGGACTGGCTGGACATTGGTCAGTGGCTGCTGAGCATTCGTATGCATTGCTCATTGTGTATATTGTTTTGTCATTATTATTATTATTATTATTATTATTATTATTATTATTATTATTATTATCATTATTATTATTATTATTGTTTTCTCTTCACTTCCTGGCCTATTAATCTGTCTCTGTCTTCTCCCTGGCTCCCTTCCCCATCCATCTGAGGGTGAGGGGAGCAGTGAGCAGCAGCTGTGTTGTGCCAGCTGGGGTTGAACCACGACACTTCTCACCAAACACTGAGTTATGGTCCAAAACGCTCCCACGGGCTCCCAGTCACCCTTCAGAGCATTTGTTCCAGAGAGATTCAAGGACACGAGCTGTTTCTTTATCTGCAGAAGGTAAGATACAGCTGGGTAGTTCTCTCTTGGTTTGAACTGAAGTGTCGGAACAATTGTAGACCTCGAGTCTCAGGGAACAGAAGTCAGGTTTCTATTTTGAGACTGTGTGAACACAGACAAGCACGTGGACTAAACAAAGGGGTGTTTTTAGAGGCTCAAGGATGTGCTGTCTTTTTTAGAGTAAGGAATAAGCCCTGGGCTTGGAGAGCTGTTTGGGTGCTGCTGCCACATGAAGAGAAGCTCCCGAGCTCCCTGCTCTGCTCCAGTGATAAGTCTGAATAACCAAATTCACACTTAGTAGGGAAACAGGAGCACCCTACAGAGCAGCTGTCACATCACAGAACTGCTTGGGCTGGCGTGTAAACAAGGCCCTTTAGTCATGGGTGATGCAAAATTTTCCATCAGGTTTTTGATTCTGATTTTGAGTTACCAAAGCAGCAGAAATACAATGCCTTGGCATTACTCACTGAGTGGCATTTCCCGGTGATCTCAGGGATTGTCGTGACTCCAAGCACAAAGCTCCACAGCAGATTGCATCCCAATGCACCTCCCACTGGATGATGCTGCCCTGATGAGTCCTATCCTCACTGCTTTTGTGAATAAAATCCAGCACATTTGACTCTATACAGATTGTTTTTCTGAATCTGCAGATCATAAAGCACAGCTGAGAATGTGCAGATTGCTGTCCTTGAACACCACTCCTGATGCTTTGTGCCCTCCCACACAGTGCACTAGCACCAGTGACTGGGGTTTTCTGCAGTGCAGGAAAAGGTCTTTTTGAAGCTCATTTTGTGTGCCTGCAGTCACCATGTGCTGTACAAGATTCCTGAAAGACTAAATCCATATTAACATAACAGCCATAAAATTTTTTTAAAAGTGCAGTTAAAAGATAAATGTATGGGATGGGGATTAAATAAATCTTTCAGGGTTTTTTTAAACCCATAACTTGGAATTGTGTCAACAAACTGCGTATTATTTKGCATCAGCGGGAAAGAAAAGAGGACGGGAAAGGGAACAAAAATCCTTAGAGAAAAATTACTTTCCTTTAAAAATGCCCTACAAAATAGTAAATGTGAAACACTGTAAAAGAGAACTACAAAGGTGAAATGTCTGCTCTCCCAAAATAGGATAYCCAGCCTCAAAATTTTTTAATTACATGTCTGAAGAATTAATGTTTTGGTTTGCACTGCAAGGGGCTGGCTCTGTKGTAGCTTCATCTTCCTTGGACATTCTGCAAATGGCATTTTATCCAGAGAAAAGTAACTTGGAAATGTAACAGTGGAATATGAACTACACTAAAACAGTAATGGAAAGAGTTGGGAAGGCAGAGTAACCTCAGCTGTTGAGAAGCTCACCCAGGTCACAATGCCCTGTTTAAATGCACATCACTGTAGTYGTTACAGCAGCACCCAGAGGTGTGTTCATGGTCATCTCTCTTTGTGCAAGAGCATGGAAATCTTCTATTGATTAATTGTGAAATTAAAAATGCCAGTCTGTGAACTGCTCCTCATTGTATTTTTCACTTTTTTGTTTTACATTTCCATGTGCTATGTAAGGCTCACCACCTTAAAGGGAAGAGCACTTAAAAAAATCCCAATGTTGAGACTGTCATTTAAGTGTTTTCACAGAACTGGGGAAAGAGTTTTTTCTGAATGCAAAGCAGCTGATGGCCATCACTTGAGATCTTTGTTCATGTAGTAAAGGCTGAGGTAACACTCAGGAGCAATGGCCAGTCTGACCACTGGTATCTCAGGTTACAGGAAGGCTGTTCTAACTGAACTATCACTGAACACGTGTGCCAAGTTGAACAATAAACACCAAAAAGAAAGCTTCAGATGAAATGAGCTATTGTTCCAGTTTTCTAATGTAATATTTATCCTCTGGTATCTGAAACACTGTCCTTCAGTTTATTTCCTCTGCTCCAGGAGCAGTTTAACAGGGAAACACAGCACCCCTATAGCTCTGTCTTGGGTACACACATGGAGAAATGCCAGGCCTTCAAAATTTCCCTCTCCTGCTGCCATAGTTTTGTACTGACATAGAAAGCTGAACAAAATCTCACCTCTGATACCAAAGCAAAAGCATCCTCTGCCTCCCTCACRATGACAGAAGAGCACCTCTTTCCCCATTCAGGGGTTCGGAGACATTTCTATGCCTTTCAGGCATTACTCACTACAGAGTCATTGCAGAGAGCGGCATCACCAGCTCGGCACAAATGTAGGAGGGAAATCACTGTCCCCCCTCCAGGCTCCTTCCAGATGAGTTGAGCCCCCATCCCCTCCCACACCTGCCATCCTGGCTCCAGTCAGGGGTGCACAGAGTGGGTGTGAAGGTGACCTCGCTCAGCCCTGAGCTGGAGAAGAGCTGCAGAGCCCTTGTGGAGGGCAGGAGGGACAGGCTGGGGGTGGGGGACAGCGGTGACAAACTGCAGGAGCTCAGGGACTGACCCTGCCCTCCCTGGGGAGCCTGGTCACCCTGAGCCAGCCTGGCACCATCCCTGCCTTGCCCAGCCTGACCCACAGGCTCCCCTGGCATAGAGGGCACAGAGGGCACAGAGGG
>NW_026624247.1:38546-38951 GCF_030028575.1 Malurus melanocephalus
CACAGCGTCCCCCTCCTGCCACGGGGTGAAGGGGCTGGGGACCCATTTGAGCTGTCTGAATGGGTCCCTCCACTGGAAATTGCAAAGGGAGAGTCCCTAAATCCAGGTTGTGAGAGCTCTTCCCTAACTGCCCACCACAGCAAAGGATGCTGCAAATCCATGCTGTGTAGGGCTGTCATTTGTCCCAAACCACTCAGGCGAGGGAGGGGAGCACAGAGCGAGGTCACTGATATGGAGGTGATGGTCCCTGATTGCCTGCAGACCCTCTACCTGTCCTCAGCACAGTCAGAGTTCTGCTCCTCTCTCTGGGCATCTCTCACTCAAGGCTTGCAAAGCTTTCCTGGCAGAGCTTTGTTCCTTTGATGCTTTATCTGAGCTTGCCTAAAACAGAAGTTTTAGAGAGAA
>NW_026624247.1:39427-42864 GCF_030028575.1 Malurus melanocephalus
GGAAGCTGAGCCTCCTCAGGAACCAGGGTCTGYCAGCAGGGAGTGGTCAGCACTGTCAGTACAAACCCCTGAAAGACCAATAATGACCAGAGGGATCATGGCAAATATGGCACACTGCTGTCCCCAAAGAAGGCCCCAGAATTCTTCCTTGAGCAGGCTCAGCACCCTGCTGCCACTGGCAGTAACAAAATTGTGGACCGTAAGCATGGAAATACAGAAAAATACACAAATTCATGAGTACAGAAACATTTCCACAGCAAAGAGCTGCTGTAATTATTAAACAGCAATTARCGAGAAAGGCAGCTTAATTCTGTGTTCCTGGGCCAGCTGTCATGCGCTTGCAAAAGAATTATAAATGTCTTTGATAAGTTTCTCTTATTTGTAGACAGCTCTGTGACACATCTTGGGGCAGCAATTGTCATCTAATTGTGTGAGGAAAGATTCGGGGAATCAGTCTCTAGGAAATTGTGCCTTAGCAACAGCACTGGAAATTGCAATTTTGGAAAACACCCAGGTGCCATTTTTCTTCCAGTACTCCCTAACAGGAGTTATCTTCTGATCATTCCCGAGGTATTTCAGGAGACCCCGGTTTTCAAGATCATTAAAATGAGATGAGATGAGATGAGATGAGATTGTCCTGCAATCCTAAACCTACTCTGTGCAATCTTTAATCTACTCCGGGTAAATCCTTTGGATTAGGAACATTGGCTTTGATGCTGCAAACCTGTGATTAATTTAGGCTTATGAATAATTCCATTAAATTCAGACTTTTTCTGTACATTTGCAGAAATGCTGTCCCGTGCACAAGTTTGTTATGAAAGGTGCATTTGCTGAGTGCTGCACTTTGGAAAACAAAAGAGGAATGTGGCAAGAGGAGAAAGTGGGGTGCCATTTAATGAGGGGCTCAGGGAGCAGCTCTCGGGTGCGCTGTTGACACACCAGGCTCACTTGGTGAATGGGTTAAAATCATCCACACGCCTGTGCTTTGGCCTGACAGTCTTGTTGTCCTCTTTGGCTGAAGGAGGAACGCTGAACTCCACCCTTTGGCATTCTGACCCCCACAATAATCCTGGGAGTCACCAAATTCACTGCTCCATTTTCCCAGTTCCTGCTGCAGCCCTCTCTGCCCCTGCAGAAGTGACAGAAATGCTGGTTTGCCCAGTGCAGAGCAAAGCCTGCTCTTTTTTTTTTTTTTTTTTTTTTTTTTTTTTTTTTTTTTTTTTTTTGCTGGGACTCCAAAGGGAATCCCTCAGGAATGCAAAATTCAAAAGGGGCTGGAAAAGTTTTCTTAAAATAACAACCTTATTTAAAACATGGATTAGGGCCTGCCCTGCCTTTCCTCACAGCACAGGGACTGAGCTGCAGGGCTGTGTCCACATGCCTTGGGAAAGCACTCAGAGGGGTTCAGAGGTACCAAATCTAAAAAAAAAAATCACCCCAGAAACACATTAATGCACAAACAAATAGATGTTTAAATTAGAATGAGGCGTCCAGCGTGGGCTGATGAGGACCTGCACACATCCCATGTGTAACAGACCCCTTCTCTCTCCTTGGTAGGAGCTGTTGTGCAGTCATGGAGTTAAAAGAGTTTGTGGCTCATATAAAGAGCTGACAAGCTGTATTTCATGAGGGTTATAGAGTCCAAACACAAGTGTTTGTAGCCACATTGCCATGGAAACAGCAAAAAATGAGTGATTATTTTCTCAGAGGATGCTGTCCATTCCTCTTCAGACTMTCTGGTATAAAAAGCTTTATTGCTTTTCACCAGTGCAGTACTGCAGGAATATTTTTAGCTCMACTAATTCAATTTCATATTCAAATCAATCTGAAAATGAGTTACTTTTGAGTCTGCCAAAGTCAGGCAAAGCTTTCACAGACCTGGTTTTGCTTTGGCTTGTGATGATGGGGAGATTACACCATGTAACAACGTGSTCCCAAAGTTCTAGAATTCCATTATTTAATTATTTGATTTTGATTTAATTATTAACCATTTGAATTTGATATAAAATGTTGTTGTTTGAGGAGCTCTGGAGGCTTGCACTCTCTCATCAGAAATCTGAATAAAGACATAATTTCATATTCAAAAGTATCACAAAGCAGATGGAGAAAATTGCACATACAAGTCCTGCAGTATTGCAGGACACAAGCACAAAATACTGCATTGTACAATAACTGGTGCAGGGTATTTCCCAAATCCAGCAAAAGCCAATAGGAACCAATTTATTTCAGAGTCACACCCACCCTGCTCCCCCATGCACAGAGCCAAGCCCAGCAGCTTTGGATTCCCAGACAATTCTGCTGCCAGCAGAGCATTTCTCAACATTTTTGATAAAATAAACTGCTTGAGAAGCCCATCCTGGCCAAAGCCCCTGGCCCAGTTTACATCCCAGCTGCTCTGGGAGCAGCCCCTGTGCTGCAGGGAGATGTCAGAGCTCTGCTGTGTCCAGCTTCATCCTCATCCTGCTGCCTCTCTGAAAACCAGCACTGAAAAAAGGATTCAGCTCTTTTGGTCGAGCAAACTCTGTGCTGCTACCACTGGACTCAAGGCTGGTTCATACTCAAAATGAGACAGGGCAGCATGGAAGGAAGGACAGTGGGTCTGAGTCCATGATTTCTGCAGGGCAAGTTCATTTCTATACCTGCTTCTTCTGAAATAATGAAAAGAAAAATAAAAGAAAAAGAGAGAAAAGAAAAGAAAAGAAAAGAAAAGAAAAGAAAAGAAAAGAAAAGAAAAGAAAAGAAAAGAAAAGAAAAGAAAAGAAAAGAAAAAGAACGCAACTTCCTGCAGCTGCCAGAAAAAAAATTTAATGGTGTTTTGGATGTGTTTTGTCCTTGAGATTTAAGCATTCCTTTTTTTTTTTTTTTTAACTTGGAGTATTTCCATTTACAGGAATGCTTTATCCATGAATCCAGGTTCAGTGGCAAACTAGAGAGGTCTATAACAGTTTGAAGGGGATCTCCCTCAGTTTTTTTGTTTGTTTTTTTTTTTAATTCATCCAGCTGGAAACATTTCTGCAGCACAAGAGATCTAGTGACAGAGAAAGTCAGGCAGAGGCAAGGGTAAATACCAGGACCAGTCTGAAGTTGTAGCATGACTTCTTCAAGTACTGCTCAGAACAGTCCACAGTGGATTTTGTCAATGCGGATTGAGGAAACTTCACAAACGTGAAACAAAAGCATTCTGAAGGATAAGGCCAGGAAAACAATCTTTTGTTTATAACTCCTTGTCTCACAGCACCAGGATCTCTGCCCCTGCCACCCCAATGCTCCCCTCAGCATTCCTGGCAGTGGGAAATGCAATTCCCTTACCCYGGAAAGGACAGAACACAGGGCAGAGTCACCCACCCGGATCCTGTGACTGACCTGGGGATCACAGCTGGCTCAGTGCCTCACCAACCCAACATCCCTGCAGGAATCAGCTCCTGAAATAACACAGA
>NW_026624247.1:43321-56242 GCF_030028575.1 Malurus melanocephalus
GCTGAATCCTCCAATTGCAGCTGCAGCCAATGCAGTCAAAAACTCCAACTTGGCTCCCCCAATTCTCTGTTCTTTCCATCTCTTGGGGCCTGGCACAGGGAGGTGTCCTYGAGTTYGGGGCTGSAGAGGAATTGTTTTGTGTRAAAATGGGAGAGCAGGAGCTCAGCACTGTCTGTGGAGTGTGGAGTKAAACACTGAASAATCACAGGGGTACAGAGACATGGGAACRGAGAAGCTGAAATCCTGAGGSATCAGAAGCATTAAGTCTGTTGATATTTTTACACCAGTACTGCATTCTTTGGTACTCCTTCCATGATTATTTTCATGGGTTCACCATGTAATCAGTCACAGTTCCCCCAAAATGCCAGGGATACCAACAGTAATTTACCTGAAAACAGAATGAAAGCCCCATCCTCCAGCCCAGTGAGGACAGAAACAGATCCTGAACTGAAGGTGCTGCCCAGTCCCTGTGAGGGAAAGGAGAGAACAAGAATCAATTTGGGCACTCCTGCAGCAGTTCAGGTCTGTCAGCAACACCAAACCTGGGTTTAAATACTGTTTTMTGTCCTCCTAGATCCCAGCATCAATCAGCCCATAATGAGCATCACTAAGCAAGAATCCTGAGCCCAGTGTTGAGCTGGGCAGACACACAGCACAGATATTGCTGTCCACACCATCTTGTCTTGGATTCCCTGATGTCCTTGCTTGATGCTCCTGTCCCACTTTTCCAGAAGGCTGGAAGAAAAGAGTTACTTCTGTTCCAGTGCTGCAGGAATGTCTGCTGTCCCAGATATTTATGGCAAGAGCCCTGGGAGTCCCCTGTGCTAGGAAAGCCCACAAGCTGCCATCTGAGGCTCTGAGGGCTCTTCTCTGTCAATGCCATGGCCAAAGGTGCTGAGTCCTGATGGAATCAGTGCTGAGCAGCAGTGTCCCTCAGGCCCTGTGCTGGGCCCAGGGTTATTCCATGTCTGTGACAATGACAGGCACAGGCAGCGAGGGGACATCTGCAGGTGACACYGAGCTCAGGGTGCAGGGACACTCCRGAGGGACAGGGCCAGCCAGAGTTTTCTCTGGAATCTGTAAAACTGAGAACAGTGCATGCAGGGAAGTCCTGTTTGAAGGTCTCTACTGACAAATTATCCTTTTTAAACTCTCACGCTGTGATCAGTGCTTGTCAGGAAAACATATAAACAGGAAGAAATTTTAACTCTGTCTTTGCAGGCCAGCTAGTGGGAGAAACTCTGAGCTCCTGGACCAGCCTGGCTCCTCAGTTTGTGTTGGTGATGTGTCTCTCCCAGACTTGAGAGGCTCCARAGTTCAGAGCCCTTCCCAGCACCTCCCACATGAGCAGCTGAAGAGTGAATTTTTTTGCCTCCCTATAACCTAAGACATAATTGACAGAGGCAGAAAAGGAGGAATTGTTTTTATTTTTATTTTTTAACCACCCTGGCTGTCCCCTAGTGTATTCTCCTCTTCTTGTTTCCTTTATTTCTGCTAATATAGCAGTAGGCTTTGAGTAATCTAGAAAATAATTTTTTTTAAAAAATTGAATAATTTGATATAACACAAGAGTTTATATATATATATATAACACAAGCTGCCTGTGCAGCTCAACACAGAACTTTAACAATTTTAACTCCTTTCATTTCCTTATAATTTTTCCAAATTTTTTTTAGTATTGGAAGTGAGCTGAATACTTTATATGTCTACACTGCAGATCATAGCAGAGTGTTATACTAATGGAATTATTCATTTAGCTGAATTCTACTAAGATTAAAAAGAACACTTTAAACGTATAACTTAAATGTTTTTTTTTTTCATCCATTTGAGCTGTATCAGCTTGAGTTTTAGGTTCATGTTGGGAGCAGTGACAGGCTCTKTGCAGTGACCCCCTTGAGGTGCTGATAATGGTGATGGATGGGGATGAGGACCTGCCAGAACCCAGCCATCAGGCAGCACTCAAGGAGCTCAGACAAACGTGAGAATGACTCTGAAGCAGCAGCTCAGGCTGGGAAATTGGGATGGGTCCACCACAACTCTGAGAAAGAGCAGTAATTCTCTTARGACTCAGTCTTGGCTTCAGTGAGAATCTTCCTTCAGAAGTGGCTCAGTGAGAGAAGCCAGTGAACCCCATTGTTTTTGCACAATATGTACAAGAGYACTCCAAGGTTCATTGATTTCATTTACAAGAGGAATGATCACCCATGAAGTGATGAAAAACCCTTGAGAAAAAGCTTAGAAATCAGCAGTGGGAAAAAAAWTACTAAAAATTATAAAAGGCCTCATGAATCTAATTGGAGATGGGTCTGCATTACCTGAACATTCACTATTTATTTTGCATATCCATCTGTCTGTGCATCTTAYTAAATTTATATTTCTGAAGGAAACTTATCACATTCTTTATAAAATATGTATTACAAAGCCTGTCTCAAGCCACTGAAATTATAAACAATTTCATTTATTACTAAGCAACTTCTTTTTCCTGAGTGGTGATCAAAGACTATGCATCACTAAAATGACCTTTTTACCTGCTRTATTTCTGTCTGGGTTTTTTAATTTGGTCTCAGATCGGTGTTCCTGTTTGCAGGAAGTGAGATCATCGCAGTGAAAGCAGAGAATATTAATGACACAAAGAGTAATAGGCTAATTGCTTCTGGGACACTGAGCCAGCAGCCTCAGGTATTGAATGGCTTTGCATTTCATACTGACAGAGGTGTTTGAATGAAAAGCAAGAAAATTGGAGTGATAMCCTTACAGGGTGACAATCCCTCCCACTGGCAGCCCTGGCCAGTGGCTTTGACACAGCAGCTTCCTGCAGAAAATGAGTGCTCAGTGACACCCCTGTGCTGAGCACCAGTGTGGCTCACAGGGGTGCAGGGACACAGCCCTGCTGCAGCTCCAGAGACACGGGATTGCTGCAGGAGCCGTGGAAACACCAGAAACAGCCACTGTCTGCAGCACCCAGAATGGCCCACAAACCATTTTTGTACAGAGGATCCACATCTACACAGTACAGAATATACACATGGACACATAATACAGGCACTTTTACAAYTAACACTGCCCTGAATGAACAGATCACTCAAACTTTGTTATCCTGACTTTCTCAAAATCAGATTTAGAAGAGATCCTGAATCAGAAGAGCAGGTCCTTTCTTGTCAAACTTACAGCATCACAGACACTGTGGTACCCAGGACATTTAAAGAACCCTTGCAAAGAATATTTACTTTGGGTCAAGAAGTTCACTTGAGTATCCTTGCCTGATCTCAGCAACTCTTGTGACACTTTCCTGAAAAAGGGGGAGGCAAACAACCCTCCCCCATTCTCCTAAAGGGTGATTATTCAATTCTGCTGTCAGCCAGCCCCTGTCCCGCAGTGCAGGCTGAGCACTGTTGCACGGCTGTGTCACTGACTCTGTCACTGAGGGTGACGCTCTCTGCTGCAAAGGCTCCTCAACCACATCTCCCACAGTGATGATCATTGCAGCTGTGGGCCCTTTTCCTGTCTGTTCTATAGGTGAACAAACCCAAACACATTGCTGAACAGCCCAATAAACTGGGAAARACATGGGGACTTAAATGTACAGTGWATTTATCAACCATGAAYAACAAGATAATATTTTAATGAGTTCATTGGCACACACCCTTTGGCCAATGCATGGGTGTTTGCACGACTCATGATTATACAGAGGCATAATCCGGGGGTGGGGGGACTGAAAATACATTCATATGTCTGCTTTTGCACCTTGAAGCACATATGTGAGGACACTCTCTGGCTGGCAGTACCTGTATTTGCTGCTTTGGGATGTGGGGCTGAACTGTCCGTGCAGGTGAGCAGGAAAATTGACCAACTGACCTGCCCTTGCGTGGGCCTGGATTTGATGTACAGTCAGGAACAATTTGATTGTGCAGCCAGACACTGAGTTACACAATGGGTAACCATCTCTGGATGTTAAAAACATCCAAGTGGAGGCTCCCAGACCATGACATTATTCCAAATCCACACACACAGACACATCTATGCACGAACTATGAAAGGGAAAGAGTTGCCTTTTGTTTTTAAAATCTCTGCAYTTTGATCAATTTGCATTTATACCCTGCCTGCAGGAGCTAAAGCTTKAATTAAATTTCAGTTTTCAGAAGATTTTAACAGGATGAGCACTGGACATGCCATCCTGGATGTCTGCACACCTGTACAGACTCGACAAAACACCAAGTGAGTCTTSAGGTTTTCACAGTAGCTCAGAGCTTTAACCTGCACACCCAGCTTTGACAAATTCTCCTTTCCTTTGTGCTGCTTTGGTTTCTGGAGACATGGCCTGCTTAGCTTGGACAAACTGCTCTGAAAGCGAAGAGCAGCTTCATCAGAGGTATTGGCAGCTCTTCCCTGCAATCTCAGTATTTCTCAGTTGTTTTTAGAAGAGCCGTGAGGGCTCAGGGCCAGGATGAACTCAGCCCCAAGCAGAGCAGTGCCTCCAGCATCCCTGATAACGATCTGAGCCGCTGAGATGCTGTCAGGCYCATTATAGCTGGGGCAGTGTTTGATCTCGGAGGGTTCAGATTAACMCAGCAGACGTGGAAAGTTCTGTGAGCCGAGGCAGGAGTGCTGACAGCCCGGAGAGCTCRCTCTGCACCCGCCCCAGGGCTCGGCCCCTGGCCAGCCCAACCTCTCCCCATTCTCATARATGGGACACAGGGCAAGGGCAGACAGAGCTTGGGCCCACTAAAGCCAGCCGTGAAATCTCCATTAATTCCACTGGGMGAAGAATCAGGATAATTGCTGTGTCCCAGAGATGAGTTCAGTGCTGGGAATCTGATTTCAATGACATGAATCTTTCCCAGTGTGAGATAGATGATTCATTTCTGTAATTGATCTTATTTCAAGATGCAGGAACAGGGACTGACAACACCCACGAGGACAGCAGGTAAAGCTGATCCCCAAGTTCAGTCCCTCTTTGATGGTGGATCCTTCAAAAGTATAAATGACCCAGTGAGACCTGGGCTGCAGGGGCACCATAGGATTTGAGCCAGGGACAAAATCATTTGAAGCTTATGAAGCAATGGTTTAAAACTGGCTCAAATTAAGTGGTTATGAYACATTAAAGCCACAACCTGAATTCAGCCAGTAGCTGTTTATATACCTGGTTCTTAAAAGAGTCCCTTTGCGAGCATGTGTTGTGATCCATGAAAGGCTGGGAGTCACACTTGCATTGCAAAGTTGATATTTTTAGAAGGGACAATTCACAGGTCAAAGTGTGGAGCAGAARAGATTTGCCATTTTAAATTGACTTCTACATTTAAACCCCTGGGCTAGATAGTAAGCTCCAGTACAAAAATAATACAAAGTGCCATTAAAAAAAAGCCCCAATCCAGAGGAGCTGTATGTCTGTAGTGTCAATCTGTGTTTCACTATTTGTGTTTTCAGCAGAAGTGTTAGAATAATTCAGCTAGAAAATACCAGAAAAGTGGCAGTTCCTAATATAAACTGTAGAACTAGAAATACTATTTCAAATAGAGGATGCATGGAAAACTAATGGAAATACCTGCATGATTTGTTTTTTAAAATGACATTTTTATTCAATCAACTCTGTCCATAGTGTGCTCTTACTGTGGTGCCATGTGAAAGGGAAGTGTTATCAGTACTGAACAGCCTGAACACGATGGTGTCTGACAAACCAAATTATATTCCCAGATATTTACCTGTGCRCTGACCCTGGGTGGCACTCTTGCCTTTTGGTACCATAAGATTTAATAAGGATTCTTTAGAAGCAGTTCAGTCTCACCTGTAAACCCAAATATCTTCTCTTCTGAGGATTTAAGGTAACCAAGGTATGTGAAAATAACTTAACGACCTTTTTGAACCTTGCTTTCACTGTTAAAAATGTTGTTTTCCCCTGTTCGTATTGCAAAGAACACAAATCCTTGTAAAGAGAAAAAACCCAAACCCAACAATGAAAAACCACCAAAACCCAGTGGAGAAAAGGMACCTTAATATTACTGCAAAATATATTAACCAGGGTCACTCCTGTGCCCTCACCCAGGGTGTGTACTGAGCTCACCTCTCTCCAGAATGAACCTTTAATATTCTCTACCTCCTATTTAGCTCACAGATTATTATTTACAATGAAGTCCACAAATTTATGGGTGTGAAATCAAAGCCTGAGAGATTTTTTTACCTGTCCTGTGTTTTAAAAAGGATATTTGCCATGTCCAGTGTCTCATGAGGAATATCTGAGAAGCAATTTCTAAACCAACTTTATCACTGGGTTCTTTGTCCTGTGGTTTTCTACCCAAGATGAGGATCTATACAAATCCGAAGCAAATGGAGAGTTGCCTGCTGCCAAGAAGAGCAGAACTCTGCTCACACCTTCYCCATCCCTTCTTCTGCAATTAATTATGTACTGAAACATCTCCCTGCTCTTGCTATCGCAGTACCAGTTTGGGTGAATATTTGTGACAGTGTCCTAGGTTCCATGGAAGGTGTACCCAGTCTGTATTCCATCCCCATCCCCATGAGCTGTTTAACCAGCTGGGGCAGTGCTCTTTATCCTCAGCATGASCCAGCCCTGATAACACCCTCGGGGGCTSTCTCTGCTCATGGGCCATCCAGGGCTCTGGCAATGAGCCATGGAATTCCATCATCCCATTGGGAGATGCCCTGTGCAGACAGGAGGAACTGCACATCCCTACTGGCACAGAAACTGAGGCTCTGGGACACTGGGACACTTGTGCCACTGCATTCCCAGAGGAGAGGAGCTCCAGAACCACCCCTGGAGCTGCAGAGAYGGACTGGAGCTGTGTGCAGGATCAGCGCTTGGACGAGAGCACATCCATCAGTGCAACGGGGCTGCAGCACCACCCTGCCCAACAGGCTGAGCCTGGCCTCTCACTCTGRCACYTYAAGCTGTTTCTGTATAATTGCYTTTATTTTAATTTTTCCTMTTAAATTGTAGTTGTGACTTGGAATCTCTKGCAACATATTTGTGTGGGGGTAACTGCCCCACTGGTTTGTTTGTCAAAGTAGCACACAGACAAATCTTCTCCTCAGCAGAACATTAAGGCACTGATACTGTGCAAAGACAGAGCAGGACAAAGTCCCCACTGCATGCAATTTACTGTGCTGGTAATTCTGGTGAATCAAACACCAACACTGAACAGATCCTCTCCAATGCAGAGACAAGAAATGGGTGAAGCTCCAGGCTGGAATTCTGCCTTTACCAACAGTCTTTACAAAATGCCTCCGTGTTTGCTGGAATCAGAGGCATTACCCCTCTCCATGGAGCTGAAACTGTATTAAAATGAGAGGAARACAAAACAAAACAATCCCYCTTCAGTTTKCTGTGATCTGGTTTCCAGGTAACTCCACTTCTCTATGAAATCCAGACAGTTCCCCTCTTTCCTGCCTGGAAAAGCTCAGCACAATGTAATATAAAGCTACAAAGGGAAAAAAAGAGATAATTTTTTTTTTAAACTAAAATTAAATTTTCTTTTTCCTAAAACATAGCCCTAAGCTCCTGGAAATCAGTGTTTCATTCTTCCTCTGCTTTAATCCAGCAGTTTGGCTGTAATTGAAGTGGCAAGTGATGCTACAGAGTAAGGAAACAAATGGGTGACTGCACTTGTAAAAATAACTTGCATTATTTCTGCAGTAATTTTCAGGTGTAGACGGGTCTGCCAATACCTGGCCTTACACCCCTGTGTACCCTTCACCCCACTCTGATGGAAATCCTGCTGGGTGAGGGACAGGAACTGAGCTCTGGGGACAGATTTTCCTTTGGGTTTCAGTGGCAATGACAGAAGTCATTAAAATTCAGTGTCTCTTCTGTCCTGGGACCACATGAGTCACTAATAAAGGCAGTGAAAAAAGGAGATTATCTGTCAGTAATTGTGTGATGCAGTCCAGCCTGATTGGTTTATCCCTGTGTGAAGCAGCCTTCCCTCACTGCTGACGTCAGGGAAAGGACAAAACCTGGGGTTTTGGGTGTCATCACTGCAGGTACTGATGCTGATGAGCAGCCAGCCAGGTGAGTGATAACATCCTGCCAGTGAGGACAGCTGGGACAGGATGTCTTCAGTCCCTGCATGTCACCTTCAGGAAAATTCTGGCTTCTGACAGGAGTGGCACAAGGAAAGCAGAATATTCAGACCCAGGTACCCAGGGAGCTCTCAGTCAATAATTTAATAAGTACAGGCTGGCAGCTCTTCAAGTGTCAATTTTAGTACAAACTGTTCAAAACACAAGTGGAAAATCCTAATTCAGAACTMAACTTTCRAATGGTTTGTTTACATCTGAAAAGATAAAATTGTGTTTTATCCAATTTGCAGATTACAGAAGTACGGAGTTTGGTGTCCCCAGCTAAAAAGACATTTTGTCCTCAGCACCTAACACAACCTATTGAATCCCAGCAGATTCCAGGAAACTCTCTGCAGCAAAACAGTGTGGCAGCATCATATCCAAGAGACATGGTTTTAATAATAAAAGCCCATTTTTATCCAGTGGTTCAGCTACTTCAGGAGCCAGTACTTTTCAAATACCTTAAAACAGGGGTTACCTTTGCTCCACACATTTCTCCAGGCTTTAATCTCTCTGTTCAGATGCCACTCCTGGCTGCCATCTTCCCCTGGGTCTCTCTCACAGGACGGGTGTAGCCTGGGGAGCAGGAAAGCACCAGCCCTCAGTTCCACCCAGCTGCAGCTCTCTGTCAGGTTGTGTTTTCATGAACTACCAGCCTGGAAAYATGGAATCTGAAGGGGCTGAAAGGTGGGAAATGTGTGGTACAGCCTGAACAGCTGGAAACAAAGGGAAAGATTAGGGTACTTTTAAAAACCAACATCACACTCATAAACAATGTATTGGTGATCCAGGAAATGTTGGGTTTGAGTGAAGCAATTCCTGAATAGGGTTCGGATAGTGAGATCCCAMAGTCTGAGGAAGAAATCCATAATACTCTCCTAAACACAACAGATTTAGTCTGATCCCTCAGAGTGTTTAATTACTCTGATTTCCATGAGTTTGGCTCAGATTTCTGAAGTGCAGAGAATTTGAAGGGCAGATTCTTAACTTTCTAAGAAAGAGACAGTCAGTTTTCTCTCTGGTCAGCACATCAGTCACATTTCTGTAAAAGAAGTTCCCATGGGGACAAGCATTCAGGTGATTCTGTCACTGAGAGCTCCAGAGAGCAATTTCTGTCTCTGGATGACAGCTGAGAGCTGAGAGGATGAGTGGAGGTCTCCCAGTGCCTGAGCAGAGACCCCCAGCACTGCCCTGCCCTCCTCAATTCTCTGTGTCCAGCACTGCTGCCTTGCAAGAGGACAAACATTGTTGTGAAGGGAAGCACCAGAAACACAAGTGCCCATATAACTGCTGTTAAAACCAGGGATAAAYTTGGAATTGGATAATGTTTAAKGTCCCTTCCAACCCAARCCATTYTGTTCTCTGTTTCTGTGTAACTTCTTGAAACTATGGCTAAACTAACTGGGGAAGTAAGGAATGATGGTGTTCCACTAAAAAGAGAAGTAAAGAATCAATATTTTTCACTTTTTCACAAATCACACAAGCCCAGAGCTGATTTCAGGTGATCCCTGCACAGTCCCGCAGCAGAGACCCCAGTACAGCATAGGGCACCAGAACACACTCAAGTTTATTTGAGCTGTGTTTACAGAGTAGCCCTTAAAGACTGATAATGATTCTGTTACTATAATCTCATTTAACATSTCAGAGACAAATGCTGACTTTGTTTCAGTGTTAGGTAAGCCAAAAATTATTCTACTCTGCCTCTACTAATTTATTGTGGTTTACGCATTGCCTTGATGCAAGCCGGGCACGTCTGAAAATAAATCACATCCAAGACAGCTGGAAATTTAAGTGTTCATCAAATTATTGTCATATTTAGGAAATTGTCTTTACTGCTTCAAATCTAGATCCTTCATCTGTTGCCAGCTTTTCTTAGCTGTGGGACACCCATCTGATTGCTTTACTGTTTTTTCTTCTCCTTCAGAGTAATTTTTACTGGGAGAGAACATAGGCTACGTAGAGGGAATTAAGGTGTTTAACTTCATTTGAAGGTTTTAATGTTTAACTGTGCTATCTGAAAAAAAAATTACTACAAACATTGGATTATTAAAAGAATAAACAACATCCAGAATTGAAGAAAATATAGAACCATTACCTCTTCTCTGTAACTGTGTCCTGCTCAGTTTTCCCCTTTGGGAACTGAGTACGGCTCTACCCACTATACTCACCTGGTGAATCTCAGGTTCTGTTCTCCTGAGAGAGAGAACGTTTCTCTCATTCTCTCCAGAATGAGAGAAAGATCATTAAATGTCAGTCTTTTGAATTCTTGGAGCTGTTGTGGTGAAAATGCCTCTTCCTTTCAATGGTTTTGTCATGTCTTGATTGTCACAGAGGCCTCACACCAAATCTCCCGCTGCAGCATGAATGGGTAGGAGAAGGCAATGCCCAACTTCATGGTGAGCTGGGCCCTGGCCAAAGGCAGGGAAAAGGAGATTCCCACCCACAGTCAAACCTTGAGCTGGGACACCTGGATGTCTTCAACAGTRATGCTAAAAATATAACTTATGGTCCTGAAAAACCAGCTAAAGACATGGGAGAGCTGAAGCAGAAATTATTCTTGTTCCATGCATAACACTGCAGGCCATGGGCAGATTTATCAATATCAGCAACAGCAATGCAACCTGSTCACTAATATTTCCAGTCAAAGCTGTGTATCTATTGCACAAACTCTCGGAAAATTTCAGCATTGTATCAAGAGGTAGAGAAATAAAATTATGAAGGATGTTTTGGATTTGGCAGTAAAGSCTGTTCTGGCAAGATCTTCAATGTAAGGATTTTGTTGCCAGCTGTACCTGGGGTCACTGCTGTGTTATTTACTCTTAGTCAGACCCATATTTAAACACGTTGCTGTCCAATGACTGTAATAGCCACAATCAATAAGGGAAGCTATTAGAGTAATAATTTTGTTCAAAGGGACATGTGGACTTTTTTTCCTTAATGGTGCTGGAGAGGTTGTCAGATCCACACAAGACTGAGCTCTTCCCAGCAGCATATGGGTGCTGTCCTTTCAGGAAAGAGGATAAAAAAGATGTTGATGCTTTGAAAACATTTCTGACGCTCATGGTCAGCTTTAAATCTCACAGGCACTTTTCCTTTTTTGTATTTCCTTTTATTTACAGAACTTCAAGTGGACATGGCAATGGTTGAAGGAGCAGCCAGGGTAATGTGAAGAGGTTGCCCATGTTGTAAAAGCACAAACCTGGAGCTCTGCTCAGAGCTGAGGCCGTGTCTCAGGTGCAGGTGCTCTGGCACCCTGCCAGCAAGCACCAGACACTGATGAGCTCATGCATGTGTGCTTTCAAGGCACAATCCACAACTCGAGCTCTTTTCTATTTGCCTTGGTAATGTGCACCCAAGCAACACCAGCACAAGAGCAGAGGCTCTCCTCAGAAAAGATAAATCACTGGTCAATAGGAACTGAATACAAGGGGATACCACACTGCTGTGGTTTGGAATGCTGGCTGAAAGCCAGGCACCCACAACACCTGCTCACTCGCTCTCCCCCACCACCACTGGGCAGAGAAGAGTGAAGGAAAAAAAATTAACAAAAGGGTTCATGAGTTGAGATAAGGAGCGGGGAGGAGAAGCTTGATGGACAAAACAGGCACTACTTAAATTATGAAGTGAATTTATTACTAACAAAGACAGAGGAGGAGAACGAGAAATAAAATAAAACCCTCAAAGACACCGATCTTCTCCCCACTCCTTCCCCCCTTCCCACCGACTGTACAAAACAGTGGGGGGTGAACAGAGTGTGGGGTGGTCAGTGTGGGGTTGGTCAGTGCAGGGTGTGGGGTTGGTCAGTTCAGGGTGTGGGGTTGGTCAGTGCAGGGTGTGGGGTTGGTCAGTGCAGGGTGTGGGGTTGGCCAGTGTGGGGTTGGTCAGTTCAGGGTGTGGGGTTGGTCAGTGCAGGGTGTGGGCTTGGTCAGTGCAGGGTGTGGGGTTGGTCAGTGTGGGCTTGGTCAGTGTGGGGTCGGTCAGTTCAGGGTGTGGGGTTGGTCAGTGCAGGGTGTGGGCTTGGTCAGTGTGGGGTTGGTCAGTGTGGGGTTGGTCAGTTCAGGGTGTGGGGTTGGTCAGTTCAGGGTGTGGGGTTGGTCAGTTCATCACCGGATCGATCTGTGGCTGCTGAGGGAGAGGAGTCCTTCCCTTGCGTTGCCGTGGGGTCCCTCCCACGGGAGACAGTTCTCTGTGAACCTCTCCAGCGTGGTTCCACTCTCACGAGCAGCAGTCCACACACATCTGCTGCTGCGTGAGTCCCCCCACGGGCAGACAGTCGTCCCAAAACTGCTGCACCTTGGGCTCCCTCGTCCCCTGGGTGCAGTCCCAAGGCCAGGCTGTTCCATCTCGGGAGCAAAGGCTCTCTCTCCATGGGTCTCCTGCTGGACACAGCCCCCTTCTCGGCGTGGGGACCTCCCTCTTCCACGGGCTGTGGGTGCATCTCTGCACCCTCTGTGGACCCCATGGGCTGCAGGGGACAGCCTGCTCCACCATGGTCACCATGGGCTGCAGGGGACAGCTCCTCCCCCTCCTGCACTGGCCTTGGTGTCTGCATCTCCACATATTCTCAGCCTCCTCCTCCTCCTCTGGAAAAACTACTGTATCCCCACCTTTGTGTTGATTTTTTTCTTAAATATGTTTTCACAGAGGTGTAACCACCATCTCCAATTGGCCCAGGTTTGGTCAGTGSCATGTCCATCATCCTCAGAGCCAACAGCAATTGGCTCTGCTGGACATGGGGGAAGCCTCCAGAAGCTTCTCACAGGAGCCATCTTTTTAGCCCCCACACTTGCAAAAACTGGGCCCAGCAAAACCAACACACACACCAAGAAATGGAAAGAATCGAGATTT
>NW_026624247.1:56300-59972 GCF_030028575.1 Malurus melanocephalus
TCCACCATGGTCACCATGGGCTGCAGGGGACAGCCTGCTCCACCATGGTCACTGTGGGGACAGGGGGACAGCCTGCTCCACCATGGTCACCATGGGCTGCAAAGGAATCCCAGCTCCAGCACCTGGAGCAGCTCCTCCCCCTCCCGCACTGACCTTGGTGTCTGCATTCCCTCACATATTCTCAGCCTCCTCCTCCTCCTCTGGCAAAACTACTGTATCCCCCACCTTTGTTTTCATTTCTTCTTAAATAAGTTTTCACAGAGGTGTAACCACCATCTCCAGTTGGCCCAGGTTTGGTCAGTGGCATGTCCATCATCCTCAGAGCCAACAGCAATTCGCTCTGCTGGACATGGTGGAGGCCTCCAGAAGCTCCTCACAGGAGCCATCTTTTTGGCCCCAACACTTCCAAAAACTGGGCCAAGCAAAACCAGCACACACACCAAGAAATGGAAAGAATCGAGATTTTGTTTTTCTGCCAATCCAGCAGCACACACATCTTGTCATGTCACTTACCCCATCTGGAGCCCATCTCAGACTAAAAGTTTATTAGCATTGATGTTTCTTTTCCTGGACTGCTTGGTACAGATCCTTCTCTTTCAAGCTCCTTAATTTGACTTCCTCCCATCTCAGACAGTGATTTGCATTTTCCCACCATTTCAAATATTCTGGACATCTGAATTCCAGGTGAAAGAGGAGGCCATCCCTCCAACCCAGCCCAGCTCTCTGCCATGATGGAGCTGTTCAGACATTCTCCAGTGCAAAACAATTCCAGAATTAAAAGCTATTTCATTCTTTGCAGACAATCAAATTGCAAGATTGTTTTAAAGCATGAACAATAATCCAGTTTCCAACATCACAATATACAGAGTGCCAAATTATTTCAAAAGCTAGGGCATCTYARAAGATCAAACTAAAGAATAATGGGSAAGAAYATTATGAGARAGTGCCCCTRGGAAACTCCTGGGATTCTCTTAGTTTTGAAGACAACATGAAGATAGAGGTTTCTGGCTTCAAATTTCTGTCTTTAGAGGAAATTATCCAAACTGATAGTTCTCTCTTGCCTAATATGAGATCCTTTTTCCATAAAATTCTTCCTTTGTGTGTCATTTATGCCTGGAAAGGCAGGCTACCTGCAGACCAGAGCATTCTGTGGCACTGGGGATACTGCAAGGATTATTAGAAACCTTTGATGTGGCTGTTTGATTGTGGCAAAAACCTATTTCTGATTACAACAGAGCAAATGTACTGTAACCCATCACAGCAGTGTGACACAAACAAAAAAAAACCCAAAAAACAAAAAACAAAACAAAAAAAAAAACAAAACACAAAACAAATATTCTTTGGTAGCCTTTTCTTTTGTGTTAAAATTAAGTTTGTGTTTTCRTAATGAAATTGAGAAAGAGTTGCTATATGTCCCACGATTCTACCATTCAAACCAGTAGGAATGCACCAAGGAGAAGCCAAACAGCTCTTGCAGTGCTGAAGGCCTTCAGAGCAATTCCCCTGATTCAAAATGCATTCCTGGCAGCCTGGCTGGGACAGCGACACCTCAGAAATGTCTCAGCTCTCTGTGAGTCAGGGGATGGCAGCCACAGCACTCAGCTCACACTCAGTGTCACAGACACCAAAAGTGCCAAACCACCCCTCCCCAAAGCTGCTTTGCTGTCAGGTGGGAGTGGAAGCGGTGTGAGAAGTGTCAGGACCAGTCTGCTCCTCCAGCACCCAGCCCCCTGCTCCCTGGGAGCTGCTTCTGCAGTGATTCACAGCCACTGACATCACCARCCAGTTCACCTCAAATGCCTCTGAGTGAGTTGGACATGGATGCTTTCCCTCAGCCTGTGAATCACACGGAGTTGTGACAGCAGATGGGGAATCCACCAATGYCCTGGTGAATGAAGGAACCATCTGGGGTTTGAGATCCTCCTGTGCCATTGCTGGGAGCTGCTGAGGGGGATGGAGACTGGCACCCACATCACCCCAGCGGCCACAAGGCTGCCTGCCTGGGCACTGACAGGGGCACTGGATGGGGTGAGGTCAGCAGGATCACTGTGACCACCTTTCTCTACAGACAATGGCAGTGAGACTCAAATGGTATGATTGATTCATTGCTAAATATGAACAGCACCAAGCACTCCAAAGGCCTRATCCTGAACAGCTTCAAAATCAGGACTGGGAGGAGCTGAGCCTTGCAAATGAGAAACTCCTCATCTTCCACAGTTGTGGTTTCATGCCTTAGCCTCAGGTTCACTGGTGTCAGGGGGGCTGCATTCCCAGCAAGGCTCCAAGGGTGCACTCACAGTTTGGGGTGCTGGGAGCAGATTGGGCACATTGGCCTGACAGATATTGGGTTGTCAGTTTTGCTAATCCAAAACTTCCTTTGCTTAAATGATGAATCCCAGTCTGAAATTCAAAAATAAGCAGTACATTATTCCTTCCATTATTTGTTCATGTTGTCAAATAAGAAGAATTCAAGGCTTGGTTTRCATCCCTTTTTTGCTCATTAGCTGTGGAAGAGATTTCCTAGACATGTAAGTTGTATTTGTAATTTGAGAAATAGTAATGTGGATACAGACACTGCTTGAATCATGTGGAATCCATGGACTCAAGAGAGCAAAGCTCTCTTGTAGCCCTCTGATCATAATTTCTCTGCCCTCATTGCTACTTCCTGATTTAATAAAGCTGGGGRCTGTGGGAAGCTGACAATATACATAATTCTTTAAATGAAGTTGAATCAATGCAACACTAAAAGTTATTACTTTACTTCTGCTCCAAAACCTGTTTCCAGACATCATATGACATCACCTGAGACATGACTCATATGGAGATTGTAAGAGTTCTTTTTAGCAATGCTGGAATGACACAGCAGTTCATTCACAGCAGTTCTGCATTTTCAAATCTATTTAGATTTCAGAATATCTGACATCAGAAACTTCTGATCCGGTGCGTGCAAGTGAGGGTTTGTTCTTGTGGACTTGGTGTACTGCAAAGGATTATTGCAGGGTTTTTCTTGCAGTTTTAGGYAATTAAAGAACAGTTGAACATCAGCTGAACATCTCACTCTGGAAATTCCACACTAAAGAGTCTCTGGGAAATGCACTGATGGAATACAGAACCAGTAGAGTTCCTGGGATTCTCTTGACCACAGTGGATGGCAAGGGTGGAAAAAGCTCATGTTGTTCCCTGCCCTAGTGAGGGATCCTATTAGGATCTTGCTATAATTGCAATTACAGATAGAATTCCACACAAACACTGCATTGTTCAGCTTTGCTATTGGTACCCCTTTTAGAGAGGAGTGGGTAACTTCAATATGTGTCTGTGCCATCTATAATGCATAKCCAGAAGTGGGCCAGGATATTCACAGGACGCTTTGCTAATCTGGCAAATTACATTCCTTTATGTCCCCTGATTAATCTGCACCTACAAGGACGCAGGGCACCACCAGAATGATGATCAGAACGGTGCATTCTGACTTTATACATCTATGAAATATGAGTTTTCTTCATAGCAAACATTTCACTGATCTGTACAACTTGCCAACTCATCCCGAACTTCCCAATGTCCACATTCCAAACCAAAAGAAACTGGTTTCCATTTCATTCCCTAAAAGMTGAGGAGTATTTAGTATATGATTTTATATTTATTAAAAACACCCAAACCCAAACAAACTCCCAG
>NW_026624247.1:60297-69318 GCF_030028575.1 Malurus melanocephalus
CAAGCATTTTCCTGTATTAGGTACTCAAGTACAAACAAGTATAACTGGGTGAAAAGCCAGTTCAAGCCTATTTAGGAGAAACTGGGGGCACAATGTCAAGGGTTTTCAGAGGTGGTACCCAGGRAGGGGCTGCAGAAGACAAATGAGTTGCTAACCAGGCAGGGAAGGAGAAGCTTTTCTCCTGGAGCTGGGTAGACAGACACATGAATAAGAGATAAAAATCACRAAACTGAGATAAACAAGCAGTTAAAAACAAGTCTACATAAATAGTAAATCTTGTTTGACAGGTTTAGGGAAACATATTTAAGGGCAAATGCAGAGGRCACAGGAGACTGAGTGAGGCAGGAAATAACAAAATCCACATTCAGGAAAAGACACCTCTTGCCCTGCAGCCTCGTGGGCTATCAAGTGGAGGGAGCAACAGGACAACACTGAGAAAATAACACTAAAATGTGAAAAAGGAGTCACAGCAGGAGAGTGGAATGGGCCCTCCTCTGCCCCCCTGCACTTCTCAGCATCTCTTTCATCCCAGTGGAAGGAGAGCAGCTCCTCCCTTTACCCTGCACGCTGACCTTTGCCTCCAGCCCTGGAGGGYCTGGCTGCTGTACCTGCTCTTGGAGAATTTATGGAAGCCTAAAATAGAATGAACAACAGATTGCCAACATGGCTTTTCCCCCTGCTGTTGTCAGTGACCTACAAGACCCATTTATAAATATTGCTCACAAGTTTCTCCAGGCCCTTGCTCACCAGAGTGGAAAGGCCAAGGACTGTCAGTGCTGCAGCACAGATGAAGAGCATTATTTCCACCCTGAGAGGAGGGCAGAGAGGAGGAGACCTGCTTTGCTCTTRTCTGGCCAGATGGCATCTGTGCAGAGCTTGCTTGATTGCCCTTGATTAAGACCTCATATCTGTTTCTGTGAAAGGTAGGATTAAAATGCAAAATTCTGAAGGGCTGCTGGATAAATTCATTGGAGTTTGAAGCTGGAGCACAGGGTAACACCTCACCACAAAAACTGTTCAGGGCAGACTGAGTATTACCTACCTTAAATGTTGTTTCCTACATTGYTGCCATGCTCTCCTTTCCTTATTCCCAGGGTGTTGGTGATCAGTGTTTTGTTCCCCCCACAGTTTACAGCAATGTGCCAGCCATGAAGTCCCCTCTCCCTAATGATCCTCAGCATCCCCAAGGGCTCCAATCCTAAGCCCCCCTGTGACACTGCTGGCACTGGCACATCTGCCTGCTCAGGTGATGCAGAGTTCCTCTTGCAATGTTTCCCTTTGGAATGAGGTTGTATTTCCTCCTCAGATGGGGCRATCTGGCCCTGTTTGTGAGTGCAGTGAACCAGAACTGATCTCCTCTGGCTCACGCTGAGCTCCCAGCCCAGTCTGGGTCCCCTCCCTCACTGGGTGTGTGAAATGGCAGAAACAGCCCCCACATCCATGCTGGCCCCACACAGACCCGTGCAGGACATCTCCAGGGGTTCCTCTGCAGTGCCTGAGCTTCCAGCGCCTCCCTGACAAACCAGCCCAGCAGCATTGGCCAGCAAGGAGCACAGGACACAATCAGCAGGGCAAGGGGTCACCCAGCCCAGGGCAGCACAGGCTGATCAAACTCGAGGCACAGCTGGCTGTCCCCTCCCTGGGGTGCAGCTCCCAACTGCAGCGGGCGCCCAGGGACTCACAAAGGCTCCCGCTGTGTCTCAGAGCATTGTGCAGCCAAACTGTCCAGCCTGGCATCTGTGGAGCCTGGCATCAGGACCCTYCTGCAACAGAAAGCTCATGGAATATGGAAATTTCATGGGAAATGTGGTCCTGCAGCTCATATGTCCTCACTGCAGATGGGGACCCTAAAGCGAATGCAAAACACGGACAAACTCCCCAAGGAATTCCTTGGGGCCTGATCTGCAGCAAGGACAGATGAGCTGCAGGATCACATTTCTCATGAAATTCACTTATTCCTTGAGATTTCTTTTGCAGGAGGGTCCMGATCCCAGGTGCTGCATGAGCTGAAAACAGACGAAGATGCACAATGCTCTGATGCACAATTTGCAGTTTAATGAGCTTGGGATTTTAACAGCTAATGCACTGCAGTGTGTTTTGGCTGAGACCCCAAGACATTTCCAAGCCCARTTGTATCTTACAAGGTCAGTAGGCATTTATTTGTAAGGGCCYACAATTCAATATATGTTTGCATTCTCTGTTTCCTTTGATGTTTTAATGTTTGTTATAAAAATCACTGCARTGATTCATTTGCCTGTATTTCTCCTCTGTTTGGAAGGGATTGGCTATTTTAAGCCACTAAGTGGTATTTTAAGTGGTTAAGTGGAACAATCTAAGTGTGAACACTCTGAAAAGATAAATGGAAACATTTAATATTTATGCTGTGCTGTTTCACTGTGTCTCAGTCACGTACAATCAGATCACCATCCTGCAGCTCCAGTTTTAAAAGGACATCGCTAAAAGTAATAAAATGTAGCAATAATTGACTTGTTAAAACAAGTGGTGATAAACAATTCAGAGGCACAATTCTCTCCTGCTGCAGTGCTAAAAGTGTGTTGAAACAATGCTGAAATAAAGAAACACAAAGGACAAGACTCTCCTATCCTCAGGCCGGATACAAATGCTCTGATCAGTCTGTCTGYGGGASCTTGATCCAAAGTACTGTTCACAAGTGAAAGGAATCCCTTTGACTRTGTAGCATAGTGGATCCTAATCCTTGAAATTTAAGGATTGAGAATTTTGGTTCCAAAAGGAACCAGTTCTGTATGTGGGCAGTGTGTAAATTCCAATCCATCTGGAAGACTTCTCCCAGCCTTGAGCCATGAGATGAACACAATAATTAAAGTTGTTTTAGTGTCAGCCAGGATGAATTTACACACTGCTCACATACAGAACTAGTTCCTTTTGGAACCAAAATTCTCAATCCTTAAATTTCAATGATTAGGATCCACTATGCTACACAGTCAAAGGAATTCCTTTCACTTGTGAACAGTACTTTGGATCAGGGTCCCACAGACAGACTGATCATACATTTGTAAAATCTATAATAAGTGTTCGACTTCTGGCATAACTTGRTCTCTGATTGAATTCTGAAAGACTATTTTTGTCCTTCAAGCTGAAGTTAATGGATCTATTTATCATTTCCCTGTAGGTTTTAAGGAGTACAACAGAGCTATTTTTTCCTGCTGCAAATAATTTGCCCAACGTTTTTGACTGACAATAAGTTTTATAGGTGCAGACATTTGCAGGCAAAACAGGAACTCAAATTCTCCTTTTAATCGTTTCAAATCATTCACCCATTTCTAACAATGTCTGGTGGCATCCCATATTAGGGTTAAACCTTCATTCCATAACTGAAACTTGGCTGCTAAATATAAACTTGAGCCTAATCCAAGATCTTGCTTCAAAAATGTTGCTTTATGCAGCTGACTGTGCTAAGTGGGGATTGAAAGCTGAAGCTGAAGAAGTTCCTTACTATTTTAAAGCAACTTTACCAGCAATTCCCTTGCTGTATCTCTCCCTGTCACATTGCTGGTCATGGCTAAAAATACACGGAATATTTTTCCGTTCTCCCTGGGGCAGTAGGTGAGGGCAGTGAGATGGGCAGGGGTTYGCACAGCTGACATCCCATGTGTCTAACCACATCTTCAGCCAGGAGCGAGGCTGGGTGAGGAAACATGAGCAAAAATAACCCAGGAAGGTTGAGCTGAAGAGAAACCCCTAACTTGTGAATAAATGTCTTTTAGAGCATTGAGAGGACTCAGCGCTCYTCAAAAGGAGGGGACACACCYTCAGCACCTGGTGTGACACTCAGTCCCRTGGCAGCTGCTTCCTCCTTYCCTCCTCATTTCCTCCTKCCTTCCTCCTCCTTTCTTCTCCTCCTCCTCACACCAYRGTGGAACTAMGCCCARCCTTTACCTGTCCTTTAGAGTTTRRCCCRCCTACAGCTSTGGAGAGGAACAAAATCTTTTAGGTTGGAACAGATTTTAAGTTTCATTGAGTTTCACTGCTCAGTCCCACTAAAACAGGCCCCTGTGCTGAGATCTTCCCCTGTGCTTGGCTCTGCTGCCCCTCAATTGCCAAAACTCAACAAAAGCAGAGGTGAATTGTGCTGCCAGCTGGGGATTTCCTGCTCTGTGGATATTCAGGAGCACTTCCACRTATTTTCTTCCATTCTGTTCCAAAATGGGCAAAGGAGGTATAAATAAGGATCTTGCTGCATATCAATAATGACCAAAAAGAGCTGGAAAGTTTGGGTGAATATTAATAATTATTATTGTTAAGACTTTCTCAAGTGGAACTTCACGCTGTTAAGAGCTACAGCTCCATGTAGGTTTATAACAGAACTGGAATTTAATCTTCAGTTTTCAGACAAAAATGGGCTTCCACATTCCAGAATCACAGAATGAATGGCTGGGGTTGGAAGGGACATTAAAGCCCACCTCATTCCTGCCATGACAGGGACCCCTCCCACTGTCCCAGGCTGCTCCCAGCCCCAATGTCCAGCCTGGTCTTTGACACTGCCAGGGATCCAGGGGCAGCCACAGCTTCTCTGGGCACCCTGTGCCAGGGTGTTGTCGGTTAAGTTTTCTCCTTTTGTCTCCTTTCTTGGGGAATTTTTCTTTCCCATTTTGTTGCTGGGATACACTGATTGCCAGATCATCCTTTTGATGGCTGAGCGATTAGCAAAGACAATAAGACCTATGCCCCACCTAAACGATCTTGCTAAGCACTGGGAGGGTGTTCGTGTCTCTGTGTGTGTGTGTGTGTGTGTGTATAGTAGAAGGTAATGTCGCTTCCTACCCTGCTTGGCTGGGAGAAGGAAGTCGACCTGATACCTGCGAGGGAGTGCTCGCCTGCTCTCTTCTGCAGAGCCCAGCATCTCTGCTCATTGGTTTCTGTTTGCTGCACTGTGATCTTCTCCCCTGTGCCTTGCCAGGACCCCTGAGATTCCAGCTGCAGGGGGTGAGCTCTGCTCCATCCCATCTCGCAGCCGCCGGATTCTGCTCATCTCTTCACTGTCCTAGAGTTTTCTGCTGTCCAGAAGAGCACTGAGATCGGTGTTTCTGCTGTGAGTTTGCAGAAAAACTTTTTCTCCATCCACCTCTGCCATTTTGTGTCTACCATTAGCAACGCAAGAGATCTGAACCAGCCGGGACCCGCGCCACAGCGCCCCCTGCAGCCGCTGGGGAATCATCGCACCCGCCCTGCCCGGCCGGGAGCCAACAGCGCCCCTGCCGGCTGGGACTGGAACTGCACCAAAGGGGACGCTGTGTCTCTGTAAGGCTGTCACTGGGTTTGGGACTGGGCTGATTGTTGCTGTCGTCAYTGTTACTTGTTTCACCTTGTTATATATATTAGTAAAAACTGTTATTCCCTTTTATCCACATTTTTGCCTAAAAGCCCGTAATTTTTAAAAGCTGTAATAATTCAGAAGGAAGGAGAATCATATCCACCACTCCAAGAGAAGTCCCTGCCTTCAWTGGTAAACACCTGTCTTTCAAACCAAGACACAGGACCTCGCCACCCTCACAGGGAGGAATTTCTTACTTAAATCTATTACAAATCCACCCTCTTKCAGTTTAAAGACATTCCCACTTGTCCCCARTCCCTCTCCAGCTCTCCTGGAGCACCTTTAGGCCCTGGAAGGGGCTCTGAGCTCTTYCTGGATCCTTTTCCTCTCAGGTGAACACCCCCAGCTCTCCCAGCCTGCCTCCAGAGGGGCTCCAGCCCTGGAGCAGCTCTGAGGCCTCCTCTGGACTYCTCCCGCAGCTCCATGTCCTGATGGGGTCCCAGGGCTGAATGCMATGAGCTAATCTGATCCTGTGCTCTCCCTGTTCACTGCATTAACTCAAGAAGGGACCAAAGGAGCCTTTGGTGTGGTCTCCATGGCAGCCTAATTAGGCAGAATTTGTTCCCTTTTTTCCCACCTCAGGTACCCATTTGTCAGAACCAGCCTCACACTTCTGAGGAGAAGAGCGTGGCAGCACAATGGAACATCCTGACCATGTTGTCCATGGATAATTCACTGGGYTCTGTCAGAGGTGGACAAGGCTTTGTTCTTAAACAACAATTACTGCTAAAAAGGTTTTCATCCCTGTTTCTTCAAATAGGAGTTTCTCTTTCCTAATCCCTGCTTCTTGCGCCTGATTACCAACCAAAAACTATCCATGAAAGCTGAGAAAATCCTWTTCCATGGTCCAGTACAAGTGGGAAACAAGGATATTTGCTTCAATAAAGAACTACATTGGAGAGCAACAGATTTGTGGGGGAAGATTTTTAGCAACTTTGTGAATTTATGGACCAYGAAGGAAATCAACTGAACTGCTTATTAGAGCTTTTGAGATTCATTGTTTTACAAACTGTGTAAATCCAATAAYGCTTACTCAAAAGTGCAATGGAATGACCCACTGGTTTTTTGGATGAGCAAAGTGATCTGCAAGCTAAATTTCTCACTAAATATCTGCTGGATTCCTCCTGAACTGTACAGCCGGAATGGCAGAGAATGGATGAGCAGCCTGAGGAATCAAAGCAGTAAATAAACACTCAGGTGTATCCCACCATTCAGGAATCAGAGATAGGAAACAGAACTGCTGTTCTGCACTGTCCATCACAGATCTGAAGCATCAGAAAGAAAACCACTGAAAGCATAGAAATCTGAATTTCCTTGGCTCATGCACTAAACCAAAAGTTTAAGAGGACAAGAAACCRCTGATCGAGCAGAGACCACCATTGGTGACAGATAGGTTTCTCCGTACTTTGTCCCTTAACTGTCACATGAAGTAGGAAAGAAGAGCCCAAACCCTAACCCGAATACRAGCCGTAATTCCGACTGAAGAACAAGGCTTACCCGAATCCTGAAGCTAATCCTAAAATTAAACCTAAGCCTAACCCTAACCCTAACCATAAACAAAACCCTAACCCTAACCCGAAACCAAACCCAAACCCTAAACCAAAACTAACCCTGAGTCCACCATTGATGACAGGCAGGATTTTCCGTACTTTCTCCCCGGCAGCAGCAAAGCCAAGCCGTAACCCTAACCATAACCTGAACAATAACTTCAACTCAACACCAAGTCTAACCCGAAACCTAACCCTAACCCTAACCCTAACCCTAACCCTGACCCTAACCCTGAGCCCTCCTTTGGAAACAAGAAGGTTTCTCTCTGCTTTGTCCCCAGACTACCAGTTGAAGTAACAAAGAAAAGCCCTAACACTAACTCTAACCGCAACCCTAATTCCCACCCAACGCCAACACTTACCCTAAGGCTAAGAACTATCCTAACCCTAACCCAAACTCTAACCCTAACGCTAAACCTAGCTCTGGAGCCGCAAAGAAAAGCCCTAATCCTAACCCTAATACTAGATTTAATCCCAACTCAATGCCAACCATAAASTGAACCGTAACCATAAAACTAAGCCAAACCCTAACTCAAACCCTAACCCTAATCGTAACTGTAACCCTAACCCTAACCCCATCCCTAGCCCTAATCCTATCCGCAATCCCAACCCCAGCTCCAACCACAACCCTAACCCTCATCCTAACCCCAACCCCTAACTATGTGTCCTGGCTTCAGGGAAAGCAGCCACCTCAGAGTGCCGCTGTGCCCTGGCAGGGCTGGGCTGTGGTGGCCATGTGGCAGGGCAGCCCAGGGTCAGGGACCCTACAAACCAAACCTACAAACCAAACCTACAAACCAAACCCTGCTAACCTGTGTCTGCACACCCGAGTCAGGAGTAGGGAGGAATTCTCCTCCAGACTCACAGAGGTGCTTTTCAGGAAATGTCACTTTGCTGTTGTTCACATGGCAGGTGTCAAAGACCCTCAGGATCTCTGGATTTGAGGAAAACYTGTATTTGGTGGGAAAAGGAAGTGTACCTAATTGCTGAGGCAGCTCCAGCATGTGCCTTTAAACAGGCTCCAGCATGTGGGAGGTTGGTTTTCAGCTACAGGTGCAGGAGCTCAGCTTTGCAGAGGGGAGATGCTCCTGAGGCAGCAGGAGCTGCCCCTGTTCACGTGTGATAACAGCCAGGGAGTCTCACACTGTGGTGAAGAGCAGACCTGGGCTGGTTCCTGTGCCCATCTCCCTGCTCCCTCCCACCCTGAACAGCTCTGGGTGTGACTGTTGGGCAGRGCCAGGAACTGGACTCAAGGATCCCTGTGGGTCTCTCCCAGCTCAACTGAGTCCATGGTCCTGTGAATTGTTTTGTTTCCTCATGTTCGTATTCTGCACCTGCCAATCAATTCCTCTTGTATCCACTGAAAGGATACTGGCACCTACAACTTTTTAACCAAAGAAGAGCATCCTGCCTCGCTAATTCCAGGTAGGAAATCCATGAATGACTGCTCAGAGTGAAGCTTGCTGTGCCAGAAACCAGCAACCCCAAATTGCTGAAACAGGGTCTCGGACAGTGAGAACCTGTGGAGAAAAGCAGCAGGAATTCAAATTCTTTCCCTTCTAGCAGAAGCATCTTCTCATTATCTAATTATACATTTGGACATGATCAACAGCTTTCTGTAGAAATGTCTCTAAATTCTCAGCAGCAAAGTTAGTTTTACTGCCTGAAGAGTGATTTCCAGTGAATGCAACCTGGGCTTCCAGAGGCAGCTCAGAGCAGGAGAGGGAAGCTCAGCTCCTCTGCACCAGGTTCATGTTGGAACAATGAACTTGGAAAATGAACTTCGAACAATGAACTTGGAAACTGAAATGCAGCCAGCTGAGATTGCTTGGGAGAATGAAGGCTTTTTATTTATAATTCATGGGAAATAAATACCCTCCCTGAGTGGTTTAGAAGAGTGGTTTTGTGCCTTTGTAACAAGGAAGGGAATTTCATATGAGGGAAATTCCCTTCTCTTGTAATAAGGGGGGAAAGGTTGTCTCATAATTGAAGCTAATTTCATAGTCTTGAATTTTTAAAATAATTAAATCCACTACCTGTATGTCTGAACCTATTTTTAGTAAAGCGTAAATGGAAATACAACTGAAACATGGCAGCTGATAAGGCAGAGAGACAGTGGAA
>NW_026624247.1:69343-79545 GCF_030028575.1 Malurus melanocephalus
TGTGGAAGCTGGAGAGACTGCTCTCCCAAGAGGTTTCCAGACAAAGAATGCTAAAATGACCTAACMGGTAGGAACTCCCTTAAATTAACCTAATGAGCTTTTCTAGGAACAGGAGGGACTGGCACCTTGAATAAAAATGTTCTACAAAGCAGACAGAAGTTTGAATAGAAAACTTTGATAAAATTTTCATCTTTCTTACTGAGAAAAGGACCAAGTTTCATTTAAATGCAGAGTATTTGGAGCAGAGGGACATTCTCCCTCCTCATCCAGGGATCCTCACTCTGAAAAAACAACYTGTCACTGGTGACTATTTTTATGATTTAAAGACAGTTTTCTAYCATCTATTTCTGCCAAGTATGAGCAAAATGTTCAGGAGAAAAGAGAAAATATTTGTATCTTTGCATGGCACAGGATTCTGAATATGCGGTGTCAAGTGATTGAAGAAGGTAATCAGGTGGACTGATGTTTGGTTTACATTTTGTTTCTGAAAAATTATGTATTTCCCAGAAAAATCATCAGTAATGTACTTGACCTACGGTTCTGATGCAGCTGGATAAAACTTGCCCTCACAGATACCGAGGGATTCCCTTTTTCTTATCAATATTCATTTCTTTACAAGGGTAATRCTCACAAATGGACCAAGTCTCTTCACAATGCTTGCCAAAACCATATTTCAGATGGGGGCCTTTGGAGAAGACTGCTTTGTTTAGATGGGATCTAAGACAATCTAAYACCATTTCAGAAGTACCCACAGGGGTATATAGTTATGAAATCCACATTAAAAAATAGACTTTATTGTTAAAATRCACAGTTGAGGTAAGCAAACAGGCAATGAGCAATAATCTCCAGTTTGGCACGAAAGATCAAAGGAGCCTGAGAGACAGAAAAGAGGCTCCTGGCAGATCAGAAGCAACTCAGTTCTTTGACACTTCCAAAATAAGATCCTCACTGCACAAAAGGGAATAAATGGAGCAACAGGTCCTCAGCTGACAATTCTGATGATATTGTCTAATTAAGACAATAATGATATCGTCTAATTAACACTGATAAGCCCTATGGCATTCCCTTTGGGCAGCCTGGTGTTCTTTACTCAAATGCAAGGAGAGTTGCCCTAACTGCTTCCCTAACGTGTCACTGGGACATCAGCATTCTACTGGAGTCATTGAGGTGAAATTCTTATTTTTYGCAGCTCAGAAAGCCTATTCTGCCAGAATTGCCTGAGCACAGGGGCAGTGAGCAGTTAGGGGAGCTGCAACTGCATTTGCCAAACTCAAAATGCTGGCAGTTCACGTGTCAGACATTGGCAGTGATGTGCTGATGGTTCTGACAATGCCTCTCAATTYCCCATGAACCATTTCTGCTTTCATGGTGGAAATGTGTGGCACTGCTCAGAGCCAGAAATAACATCAGCTCCAAAGGGGCCAAATGAGACGGATTTCCAGTCCAACAGGAACTTAAAAAAATGAGCAATGAGTGATTAAATAAATGAACCTAAAAAGAGAACAGTCACTATACACGAGGAATGTAAACATGAAGCATATTTTTAAACCTTTTTCCATCCCCAGAATGGTGCAACACCTTAAATAAGGCAAATGTTTGCTCTGGAACTGAAAAAAAGGGTGGTAAGCACCACATTGATCTTTTCAATTGATGTACAAATGCATTTATATTGACAAATTTCTGTCAGTGAGCTGCTCAGCAAAGCAGCAAWGATCCACTAGCATCCTAATTGGGAGGGAGAATACGCTCCAGGATGTGCACATGGATACACATTTCCATTTTGCATGTGCCTAAAAAAAGAAATATGTTCAATTTCCATTTCAAAAAGATGGGACTAGTTGGCCCAGCAGAAATCTGGATAAGGAAATGCAATTCTCAGCTCCACTGACAACCTTGGCACTTGAGTTTAAGTGAAAAGTCAGGTAATTCAGGTGTAAYTCACCCTGATCCTTTGGATGGGCACCTATTTATACCAAAGATTCCTCTTTGTGCCTGTGCAGTGGGAACCCARCAAGGTTTACACTCCCTGTTGAGGCATTTGCATGGAAATACATAACAATACTAATATAACAATATAATGATATTGATTATATAACAATACCTCTGCTACTTCTGATATTGGTGCCAGTGTTTAATTTAGCCCGTAGAACCCCCACAGAACATCAGGTCTTGCTCTGGGGTTAAAAGAAAGAGCTTTTTTTTTGAGTTACTTGTGGTCTGATTTCTGAGACAACTGAAGTTTAGGCACCTGGGCAGTTACATGTTTATGTGCTAACATGTTTGCATCTCTTAGTCTTAAAATACTATTTGAATCTGGTGGAYAATTTCCCATGGATCACAAAACCTAATTGGAGCAATAAGTTACACTGAAGAGGCCCTTTCCCAAGAGAATAAAACCCCCAGCAATCCCTGGRCAGCAGAGTGTGCAGGCACTGTGTGAGCAGCTCCAAATCCACTGCAGAACACCCACAGACCCACTGGGACATTTGGGGTGCAAGGCAATGAAAAACTGCTGAAGGGCAGCAGGAAATCCTGGGGAGCATGGGAAGGATGTGGGGATTGCAGAGAAGGTTGGGGAGATGTGGGACAGCTGAAGGTGGGGAGATGGGATGAGACAAGATGAGATATGAGATGATGAGGAGGATTTTTGTCCATAAAGTGATGCCTTTTGGCCTCCCCAGCTGTGACTGAGCCCCTGCCCTGCCAGTTCCAGGTGAGCAGGGAGAGGGAAGTGGGGAAAGCACAGGAGATGAGCTCCATCCCACAAGCATAGGAGGAACACTTGGCAGTCAGAACTCCCTTTTTTCAGTACCAGATCATCCCTTGTCTGKAGGATTTCTCTCCCATATAGATTTTCTGCACCCTAATGAGCACACACTGCTGTGCTTATTAATATATAATTAAATATCTATATAATATTATGTATCTATACAATACATATAAAAAGCACATACTCCTATGCTCACATAAATAAATATATATCTATGCACTCCTGTGCTTACGATAATCTGCAGCTTCTCCACAGGCACACGGGGCTCTTCGTGGGTCATTTCCCTCCCAAACAATATAGATTCACATTGAGTTCCAGCCTTTTGTAACTCACTTAAAATCCATCAGCTACAGGAAGCAAACARTCAGGCAACCAAGTTACACCAATGTCTCCCAGTGAGAGTGAGAATATTTGTTTCTCTTTAAATTTTTTTTTGGTGATCTGCTTTAATTTTACTCTTAATTTTGTCTTTCCAGTACAAGGTTTATGGCCATCCTGCCTGTACACCCAATACCTGGGAAGGAGAAAGTTTTACACATGT
Organism: Malurus melanocephalus; assembly: GCF_030028575.1. Classification (NCBI taxonomy): domain Eukaryota; kingdom Metazoa; phylum Chordata; class Aves; order Passeriformes; family Maluridae; genus Malurus; species Malurus melanocephalus. The sequence goes on from NW_026624247.1 coordinate 72,655, forward strand.
GTAAATGAAAGACAAAGAGCATTCACTGTTTATTTCAGTGAAAAGAATGACATTCATTATGTGCATCCACAAGCTGTAGCTTCACAGCCATTTCAGATTTCAATAAAACCACATTGTCACCAAAAGGAGAGGTTTCCAAACATGTCCCTTTCCTTGAGCGAGCCAGCATTCACAGACAGGCCCTGACCAAGATGAGCAGCAGGAGAATTTGTCAGCCTGTTTTGGGAAAAGGATCTTTTCTGCCCAACCTGGAACTTTGCCTTTTTCCTGAGTCTCCCTGGCAGCCAGACACCCCAGCCTTGGCTGCTCCCCATCTCCACTTGCCTCACCAGGCAAAGTGTTTCAGGCATCCAGAGGGGACCCACCCACCCTGCTTGGGTTCCTCTATGCTGTTTTCTTACAAAAAATGCCAATTTAAACAGTTCCTGTTCTTAGYTACATCCACATCACTCCTCCCACTGAGCCAGCACAGCTGGTGTGCCAAATATGCAGTACACAATTGCATCTTTAAAAACAGTAAAAATCAAATGTTCAGGTGTTCCAGGTGGTCACAGCCAGTTCCAAAAGAGCCCTTCACTTCTGTGCACCCCATTCTGTAATGGGGTGAGAATAYACAGTCTGGGAGATGAGGCAGCACCCTGACTGAGTGGGGTGAGTCAGGATTTCTGCCTGCCCAGAGTGAATATCACACACGGAATTAGAGCTCAGGAATTCTTGGATAAAAAGATTACTAAAAAACCCATATTTAGTAAGCAAAGCAGAAGAAGAAAGAATAAGAATGTACAAAAATAGGGGTGAATAGGAATCCAGTAAAKTTCAGCAGCAAAGTCACTAAAATACCTTGTTCTTTGAGGCTGGGAGTGTTTTCATTCTGTGCCTGGCACAGGGGGAATCCTGGATTATGGCTGGGATGCTGACAGGTACAGCACAGATAGAAACAGCACAGGAATACAGACTGAGCCCTCAGTACACCTGCTCAAAACCAGCACATCCTCACCAGCCAAAGTGACCTTCTTGGGAGAAAAACCCAATATCCCTTTGGAACATACCCTCAGACAAATATTGATTCCTACACACCACTTAACAGCTATGAGCCCCTCTAGTGGGATTGCCTGCTCAAGCCAGAGCTCTTTAATTTGGAATTTGCCTGAGGAAGCCATGCGAAGCAGACCCTGCTATAGGGAATACCCCAAAAAAGCCTCAGAGAAACAACAATTATATAAATATTGTGCACAAGGCACCAGAGGGGCAGAATTACTTTGGTTATTGAAGCAAAACCTTCCTGTGGCCACAAGAACTGCCTGTGCAAGCAATTACCAAGGTATCATTAATATATCTGCATACTGATGTCTTTGATATTGATATATTTACATGACATTTAARTGAAAAAAAAATAAATCAAAGTCTCTACATTTTGTGCTTTCAAATATTTAACGRCATTAACAACAAAGGAGCAATTACTGGTTAAGCATGAAGGTTTAACTGAATAAAWTTTAATTCATAATCAGCTAAAGCCTAACTCACCCGTTGCATTTTATAAAGAGCAGTTTAAATTGATTATTTAGGATTTATTATACAGATGGAAAAGGAAGAAGTAATTTTAAAACCAGTGTAAATGGTCAGATGAAAGATTTTAAAATAGTACATTGGAAATGTTATGAGAACCTTAATTTAAAAAAATACAAAAAGCCATCCCCTCAAACTAYCTTAATCTATTCAGATTGTGCAGTAATAGCAATAAATAATTTAATCTACAATACAATTTCTCAAACYGAGGCAAAGGTTGGAGAAAGGTTTGACCCGTGACCTGCATCTCAGTCATGACAAGAGGGAGATATTGGGTTRTTGACCCATTTACAAAATGGAAAAGATTAATTTTGGTTTAGATTTTAAGACAAAGAGAGGGATGACAACAAGCGAGGGCTGGCCACCGTCCCCAGGCTCTGCTGGCCCCTAAGGGATGCCTAAGGGATGTGCCAGTGAGGAGCTCCCAGGTCTGTGTCCCATTTTGAGCCTGCTGGCCCTGCATTCCCTCTCCCAAGGGTGGGAGCTCCCTGTGTGAGCCAGGGCAGCCCTTCCCCACCATCCCACCCAGCTCCCAGACCATCCAGTCCCAGTTTGGGGCTCCCCTGGGGCGTGTGAGCCCAGGGAATGTCCCAGCACCCTGCCTGGAGAGCTCAGTACCCACAGCCTGAGATCCCATGGGCTGAGCGTGGAGGGAAGTGCTGTGGATAAAAAAAACCTTATAAAATGAAGGCTGCATTACCCCTGTAAAACTCCTGCTCTGTCCTGTCACTTTGGCCAACCAGAGAAGGATTCTGGGAATGGCTCAGCTGAACTGGAGGTGAAAAACAAGTTCCATAACCCTGGAAAACAAGGGATAGAGCCAGTGAGAGCTCACACTGTGGTGTGTGGGGATTGGTTCTGGCCATGGTGTGTTCCTGCTGTGGTTCATGGTGGTTGGTTTTGGCCATGGCCTGTTCCTCCCATGATTTATGGGGGTTGGCTCAGACACTTTTGTGCTTCACAAGAATGTGAACCCATAACAAACTAATGGTTTAAAAACCCTGGATTTTGGCAATAAATGTCTTCACAAACCAGTGTGGAGTCTGTGCTGGAAGGGAAAAATCCCAGGTTTTAACTCCAGGGGACAGGTCCCAGGGTCCACACAGCAGAGCACCATGGTCCTGGCTGGGACCAAGGTGGATTTGGTGCTTGCTGGGTCCCTGTGCCATGGGGGGGCTCCTTTCAGAGCCATCCCTGCAAGGCAGGAGGAGCTGTGGTCACTGGGATCCCCAGCTGGGCAGGGCTGGTGGGAGCTCAGGAGCTGCAGGGACAGCACAGCACATCCAGGCTCTTCATCCCCAGAATCCTCCTCAACCACATCAGCCAAGAGCCTCCCATGTCTGTGGTTTCTGTGAGCAAACCCATCAGCCAAATGTCTGAATAGACCCTTGGCCAAGCTATTTCTGAGCAGTGTTTCAGAAATAGCACATGGCTTTATTTACTGCCCACATTAATTTGCCAAGTGCCATTACATAACAGCAATTAATTACATGATTTCCTCATTACTAGCTGTGAGCATAGACTGCTTCCACAATGTGCTGAAATGCATTTCTGAGSCTCTTCTCAGTAGCTCTGAAGGGAAGATAAATCAGGACAAGCAGAGTGCCTGGATTAAGAACAAATGATAAATCCAAGCCCCTTCATCGAAGCCAAGTTAAATATTCTATTGCAGGCCTTGACCTAATTCCAGCTGKTTATTTTTCCTGTACTTTTTCATTAAACAGATTTTTTAAAGATCTGGATTTGTCATGAGGATAGGCAAACTCCTCCTTTATTAACACCTTGGGAAATCATCCTGCAAGATATGGATAATTTCAGGTGGCTTCAGAAGTTGCTACTAGATCTCCTGGAATGAATTTCCTCTATTTAAGAGGAAAACTCATGTTGTCAAGAATAGTGATTTATGGACCTTTTAAACATTACAAGCTGTATGTGCTTGCAGACAGCTCCAAATGTTATTGACAGGACCTGATTCTGAGGTTTAATTTTTAAACTTTTTTTTGGTTGTTCTTGTATTTCAGTACCTGGATGTGTCCTGAAGGTGTGTGTGAGGAATGTGTTGTGTTCTGTCCTGCCTTACACACCACACAAAGTGCAATCCTCTTTTATCACAGTGGTTCCACCTTCCAAGCATTTGTAAAGAGCAGCCTGTATTAAATTCCTTGGAAGTATTTAATTTATTTAATTTTGTCTGGTTTTGCAGCCTTAGGATATCCTGAATTTCTTTTTCCAGAGCTCTTCTTTCTTYCTGTACATCTCCCCTGTGATCCCTGCTCTCGCTGTCCCTGGGATTCAGCCCCTGCATCAGAAGGACTCCAGCGTGTTCCCCCTCACTGACCCAAACCAGCCCCAAACTGCACTGATCTCTTCCACCATGGCATCACTGTCACACAGGAGATGTGCCAGATGTCTGAGAGGTTTTGTTATTCCTTCAGGGAATTCCCTCTGACCCACCCTAGAATAAAGCTGAGATGGCATGAGAAGGACCAAACTCTGTTTCCTTTAGGGACAATGAACTCCCTGGACCAATTCAGAGCCCTAGAAGTGAATGTGCATCCACACGAGTGAGGCTGGGTCAGAATCTGGCTGMAGARCTGCTCTCAGAATAAGTTTTGCCRGCTGGGTYCTGAAYKGGGTGCTAAACTGAGTCTCTCCTATGCTCTTAAAACCCTTTTGGTCAGGTAGGCTCCAGATCCATGTGGCTGTAGGTGCTCATGGCATCTCTGATGCATTTGCTGAGCTGAAGCTTCTTATTTCAGCTCAGTGCCAGGCCTGCTCCTTCCCAGGTGGATTCCAGCCATGAGAGGACACAGTCATGGCAGTAAAGAGGTGCACACATCCTTGTTMAGCCMCTTCACTGTGCAGGTCCAGGAGAARCCCAGAATTCCTGCAGYCCCCCTGCCCTTGGCTCCATGGGCTCCCCCAGGACCCCTCCTCACCCTGCTCATCTTCCCCCATATGACTGTTTGATTATTCCTCTTGTGCAGCCCTTATAGAAATTTATTTATTTGACTGCTCTCATAGCTGCTGTTATTATATTCACAGCATATATATATATTATATATAATATATTATATTGTCCTTGTCCCTGGGGGAGCTTCCAGCCCTCCCTGGCCATTCCAGCCCTGTGTCCCTGCAAACCAGCCCTTCCAGGTGATCTCTGTCCTTGCCCTGCTCTGTTTGCTCCGGGGTGAAACAGTTCCAGGGCTGGACACCTCACACAAGGAACTGTCCAAGCAGAACTTAGTCCTCTGGGATGTTTCAATACCATTTCCTCAGCTCAAATCCAAAAGAGAATGATGCACAGAAAAGAGAGGGTACATTTTAATGCTCCGTACGCTCTATAAGCTTCTAAGGGTGTGTGACTTTTTTACTCATCAGAATTGATGAGGAGCATCCAGGTAAGGCATTCCTAAGGCATGCACTCAGCACTGCAAACACCAGATTTTGTGTTGGATTTGGAATCAAACTGGCTGATATTTGGGTGCAGACAGAACTGTGTCTGTGTAACTCTAAGTGGCCGTCCCTGTGTCCCAAGCTGCCATCCCGAGGTGACCTTTTAAAACTCCRCTGATTCATGAGAGAGATAATTGCGATTTGTGCCTATTCTGATTAAATCCAAACTGGACCACTTAAATCCAAATTTAAAAATAAATTAAATCCAARTGTCTATTTGGTGACCTCTGCGCCCCAGCTGCTTTTCCAAAAAGAAAAAAGTAATGTCGCAGTGGACAAAGAGGAACTTTTATTGAACTGCTTTGGTGGAATGGRCAGTGACAGGATGGGCTTTGATCTTCCTCTGAGATGGCATCTCCAGCAAAGTTTTCAGCACGGGGGCTATCAGCACAGGGAAGCTCACCCTGATTCTCCTTCTSTCCCTTGATTTATCCACCTGACACCATGTAAAATTCACCCATCCAGTYCAAAGAAATACAAAAAAATCACTTCAGAGGTGTAAGCACGTTTTGAGGCATGCTTACAGCAAAGAGTTTTGCAAGGTGTTAACTAGATTGCCAGGACATGAAATCAATAACATGAGAGCAGATTTTTTAGCAGSGGCAGAGCTCAATCAGAGCAAGCAGGGACTGTGAATGTCCAGTATTCCCTATGGAAAAATTGGGGGTGTTTTATTTGGACATGTCAGCACTGAAAGGAAAAATCCTCGGCCTTCTGACAACAATGAATGCAGAGTGCCCGCTCAGAAGGGCTGGAAAATCTGCTCAAGGGGAGGGAGACTGAAACCACAGCCACTGCAAAGATCCATACAAATCAGATAACCAAATCCTTATTTTTAGCATTTGCCCAACAGCAAAGACAAGGGTACAGCACATAAAGAGCTCAGAAGGGAAGCAGGATCCCGAACTAATCCMAAGAACATTGAGCAGTCCAGGGGCAGGAGGTGCTCACATCACTGAGGAACATGAACTCCTTTAGCTGAGGAAAAATTGTAATGGGRAATCAAACAGGGACAAAAAAACATATTTTTATGTTCCTACCTTGCCACTCCCGGAGTAATYTTACAAACTGCCAAGGGTCTTTTGCTCAAAACTCAGGGCCAGAATAAATCAAAGACTTTGCTTGCCCAGGATTCTGWGAGTAACTTGGCACTTAACTCTCATTAAACTGTCATGAAGGTCAAATGGGTTTAGGAAGATAAACCTCAGAGGATCCAGGCCTTTGGTACCTAAAATAAAACTTGGGCTTAATTGAAAACCCGCACCAAAACAGTGATTCTGAATTCTTTTCAGCCATCTGGAGATGCCTGATATTTTTAGTTTTCCCTGTTTTTCTGAGAGAGGCATAAAGATAGAACAACTCTGTGGCACCGGGAATATGGATACCAGTCTTGGGCTCTTTCACTCTGACATATTTAAAGCAAAAAGAATGAATAGCACACATTTCCATATCTCCTTCCTGAGCAGATGCCTTTACCAGAAAAGGAGACTTCACCACCACCTTTCCTCCCCAGGAGCCTTCCCGGACAAAAAAGGAAACCCTGCTCTGTTCTGCAGCAGCACTTGGGAGGGGAATCAGAGCTGTGGAGTCTGAATGGAGAGGACATCCCCCTGAGTGTAGGGAATAAAATCTCCTGCAGCTCAGTGGGAGAGATCCAGCCTGTCCCCAGTGCTTCCCAAAATCCAGCACAAAGCTTCCTGATGTGCATGGCCTTTCCAGAGCCCTTCTGCTGCCCTTCCAAACTCTCCTGGAATATAAAGTCTGCTCCTGAGATCAAGTGCCAGGAGGTTAGGAACAGATCTGGCCTTGAAGTCAGTCCTAATGCCACACCAGCTGAAGCTCTTGTGGAAAAGGAGCATGTTGATTTTT
>NW_026624247.1:79755-115963 GCF_030028575.1 Malurus melanocephalus
TATTTTCATTTTTATATCTTTATATATATATATGCATTTTATATTTGGCAATATATAGGAGAATTTAGGATGTATCTCCCAGGATATAACACAACACAGGAGATATGCTYTTAGGAGCTTATCTGACTCAAAATAACTGAAATAACATCTACACTTRCTCAGGGTATAAACAGGGCTAAATTGTAATTCTATGCACTGATTAAATTCTGTTGGTAAGTAAGGAAAGCAATTAAAGATGCCATTAGCCCAGTGATGAGTACATTCCCATCCTCCATGTGACTCTGACTTGAGCATCTGTGCTCATGTGAGCAATCCTGGGATTAAATTAATCATCTCTCTGAGGATAATCTCCTAATTTCTGCTTGCTTATTTTCTCTGATTTTTTTTTTTTTTTTGCCTGTAACCTGAAAATGGCACAATTAAGTGTATATAGCTGAAAGTAAACCCACATTTTAAAAATTACATAAATTATACCAGTTGAATTAAGTTCTCTATTCAAGAAAAAGGATTTTACTAGGATTGGCCAGAGAGGTTTTCAAAATCTTCCTTTTTCAGGCATTGTAAGACAAAAAGGAAGCACTCTGTGTAGCTGCATTTTAAGAAATCTGAGCAATAGCAGTAAAAACATTTTCCAGAGCAGAATCTCCTGGAGTAGGATCCAGCAYTTCTATCAGTGTTGTGTGACCCACACATTGCTTATTAAAAAAAAAAAAACAACTGAGGAAAATCTCTGTACTTGAGACAGATCAACAAATGGCAGCTCTGGGAAAGTCTGGGTGTTTTGCAGCTTTTCTCATCACCCTTTGCAAAAAGATTGGTTGCAATAGTGTGGGCTAACATAATTACTACCAGTGAGGGAGGAGCAGGACTGTAACCTGGAGGTGGAAAAATATGGATTTGGAGAATTTGGGCTTGGAGAACTTTGTCATCCTTGGTTGTTTAATGAAGAACTGAAGCAGTTCTGCAGCTCATTGTAGCTCTCTTCCAAAAACATTAAATGAGGGTACCAAGGGAAAAAAAAAACAAAAAACAAAACAACCCAGCTCTAATTCCAAGGAAGAGTTAGCAGCTGGGGAATTATAAATGGTACTCATTAATTAAAATTCTGGGGAAATACTGACATATTTTCAAATGTTTTATAAAAGTATGTGGGAAACCYAAAGATTCGCAGACATCGTGGATTTACTGAAAACAAATTCTGTCAGGACACTCTGATTCCCTTCTCTCAAAGACTACTGGCCCTGGGAATGGAGAAAAAGCAGTGGGAGTCAAATGTCTGGGCTCCAGTGCAGGAAGGAAGCATCCTGTGGATGAGGGTACTGCAGGATGTGAGCAGGGAAAGGACGTTGAGATTGCAGSCTTCCATGATTCAGAGGGAAACAAAGGACTTGTAGTGGATTCTGTCCCAGAAAAGTCCTGCTCGTGCTCTCAGTGCTGACTGGGAAGATGGGATGGAGAGTGTCCTTATTAAATTTGCAAATGCCAGTAAGCTAAGGCTGCGAGCACTCGGGATAAATTGGGAAAATAAATGTCTGAAAAGAGATGGAGGTCAATAGGAAGAAGCACTRTCCTGGTCCAACCAGAAATAGCCCACTGCAAAAATCAAAGATGGGCAATAAATGATGAGGGAGCATTAATGCTGAACTTGGTGACTCACAGGCTGGACTGAGGCAGGGAGCCAGCGCTGCTGATGCAGCCACARAAAYGGGAAAGGCTGRGCTCAGAGGCTGAGATGGAAATGGAGGAACCTTTCACTCTGCTRTGCAATGGTGCAGCTTTGGCTGGAACACATTCTGGGCCCCAGTTTTGGGGACCATTTAAAGCAAATTCTGAGATTAAGAAAATTCAGAGGAGGCTACAATGAAGGACCTTTTAAATTCTGTGCAGGAATGAACAAAATGGGATTGTCTTGCCTCAAGCATTGGAAAGTGGGAAAACAATTGAATACTCCCCAGATGGAGAAGAAAAGATACAAGAAATGTACTCACAGAAAAAGAACCCAAATAATGTTCAGGTTAGACTTTAGGAAAGTTTTCCTAGGATAACARTGACAGCTGTTTCCTTTCATAACAGCTGACCCTGGAATATTTCAGTCTCCAGCACTGAAAGCCATTAAGGAAAGGCAGCGTGCAGATTTCTTGCCCTGTGGCTGGTGATGAGCTGGGGCTTCCCAGTACAATTCTCTGTGACTTTCCAGAATGCATTATTCTCCAGCTCTCACRGGTCTCCATTCTGCAGTGACGAGAAGCCCATTTTTATGCCATTATTTGTCACTGAGATGYTCCTGCACAGCCCCTGCCTCTTTGCTGGGGTAGGGTCTRTCCAACTGCCCCATTGTCCAATGGCTTTRTTTAAAACATATCATTCAACAACARTCTTTATTTATCTAATTTTAGGATATGGATRAGAATTATCCAATGTATTGCTTTTACTGAACATAAGTTACCTGCATAAATGCRACAAAGTGGATATAAACTCATCAAACCTTGTGTGCAGAGAGTTGGACATAAATGTGTTGTGGAGTTTRAACAGACATGATGAGGAAGCCCTTTACATGTGTTAAATGATTAAACCTTTGTTATTCAGGTGAAAAGTACTACAATGTCTTTGTTATTTTGTGACTGCCTTTCCTCAAAGCAGATACTCTGAACTGATAATCTCAAATATGGTTCAAGCCTCAAGTGCCGGAGCTTTTCCTTGGAGTCAAAACTGAAAATTTCTCCTTATATCATGCAGAACAGATAAAAGCAGCATTCCAGCTGCACAAAATCTTCTTTGAAAACTTCTCTTCTAAATAACACCTGAAAAAAAAAAAAAGCCAAAACACCAAAATTGAAGAGGTTAATGCTGGTAAACTCAGAAAACCCCCTCTCTCTGTGTTAGAGAGCTTCTTGAGTTTAATCTAAAATTATTTCTTTTGCTCCTTCCTATCATCTAGAATCTTCAATAAACACAGTRACACATCAGCGTATAAATGAGCCATGTAATAGCTTAATAATTTTCTCATTTCAACCATAAAGTTATTCTGTACATCAAGAAACACTGATTTAACAAAGTAAACTCTGCATTTTTACATTTTTRAAAGGAGCCTTTCAGGAAAAAGCAGAAACCTATGGATTATCAGATGGTCTATTTGTGTGTTTGCAGTGAGTTTATCTCTGCCACAGCTGTTAGCCTCATAAACAGCCTTTTCACCTGGATTTTCCCAGTAAACACCTGGGACATGATTCCAGCTGGGTTGGGAGCAGGAGCCTGGGGCTGCACCCGGTGCCTGTGCTTGCAGTGACGTCCACAGAGATTCCCTTCCTCAGGAYCCCACAAGCGGATTGACCTAAAGAAAAAAACATTCCTCAGGAAGCTGCTGAAACAAGGAAAAATTCAGGAAGTGAGTCTCATTTTACTTCACCAAAATGCATGTTATTCCTTTCAGAAGAATTTACTGAAAGTGCTTTCCACTTAAATCTGGTTTAGAGCTACTYAGAGTAACTGAGCTCCCAGTGAGGTTTGTTCTCTGTGTAAGATTGAAATATTCTTATTTCCAGGTAATAGACAATGCCACAATTATAAGCACTTGATCAGCTCAATCCCACCCCCTTTCCCTGTGTTCCCAGGCTGTGGCTCCCACTTTGAGTGGAAAGCACAGGAATGCAGCGGTAAGAGCCTGGCACCCCACCACTGCCAGCTTGCTGCCCATCCAGCGCTGCTGGGACACATCTCAAACAGCACTGGCAGTGACTGAACCTGACACACCCTGAGGTGTGCCCAGGGTGCTCTGATTTCTCTGCGTATCCCACAGGTATCTCCAGCTGTGGAGATTACTTTGGCCGGCGTTTCTTCCGTGCCGTGCAGAACTATTGGTCAACACCCAGGCTGATGAGTGGCAGGCACACACACCCCAGKGGGCTAATAGTCCATATGTTACCAGAGACAAAGAAACAGAGGGCTCCATGGCATAGCTTATTCCAGGAGCTTATTTCCAAAGGGCTTCTACTGGTGAAAGAAGAGGGAGTGGGATTATCTGGCCACAGATATACACCTGGGGTCCAGTTACCTGAGAAGCTGGGCAGAGAGAGGAGGCAAAGGGGATACAGTGACCAATGGGGGAAGGTATAGCTGGAGTGAGGAGTCACATCAAATCCAACCTGGGTATCAGGACTTACATATTCTTGGGATGAACCATCTAATTCCCAAGGGGGTTATCAAGATCTTTCCACCACTGAGTTCYGGCTATCCCAGGGCTGTCTACCCCTCCAGCATTTTCTGGGGTGGTCTCATCCACCACAACATCTCCCCCTTTTCTGTTTAAAGGAAAAGCTTCCCATAATTGTTTAGTTAAACACTTCTTAAGACAACTAAATAAACTCAGGACAAGAAAAATCATTAGAACTGCTCACAGTCTACTTTTTGACTAAGGATGCTAACTATCCTTTAAGCCCCCATTGTCCAAAGAGATTCTTGAACTAGTTTGTTTCCTTCTCTGTCTTTAGCTCTTTGATTTGATCCCTCATTTTCTGTATCGTAGCGTGGATGCTCTGGCTATGGGACGACAGGTTATAACAATGCAGTCTTTCAAATTCTTCACAGCCATGTCCGTGGACTAATAAAAGAAAGTTCATGGCCTCTCTGTTCTGCAGCGTTGCGTGCTTGGTGGTTTCTTCATCTTCAAGTAGTTGAGAGAGAGCACTCCAAGTTAGATTGCTATGCCTTCTGAGCCAGCATTCAAGGTGGTTAAGTTCACCCAAGGCTTTTGCTGCTGCCACTCCAGGCAGGAAAAATGATGCAGCAATCTTTTTGGACAATGACTAATTAATAATTTCTCTATCACAATTTGGATCCAATTGTTGAACACTTCTCTTTGGGCGGGCCAAYCGAGTATGGTTTCTCTAATATAAAATTTGGGTTTTGTTGGGTGCTAGTACAGAAAGCTTACCGAGAGTGCAGGGTCCCCCGGAACTGGGATGGGATTCCAGACTATGTTTGATTCCCACAGATCAGAAACACATCCCTAGGCAGAGCCCTGGGGTGCATTGGTGACTCTGTCAAGGTGATATGATTATCCTGGCACTAATYATTGATAGAGGAAACCTTTTCCCGAGGTGTCGTGTTTCTACTATGACCTAATTTCTGGTGTTTTGACCAGGACAATGCTATTCCCCTTTTCAGGCTGAAGATAAACTTGAGACAATGTGTGGCCTGGGAGGATCTCAGCAGTAGCAATTTGTGGGGATCTTCAGGTGCTGCTGTCAGTGCATTTACCCATTTCTCCCGAGCGTCCTCTTGGTGGGACACTTGGTTTGCACAGGCAGTTCATCTTTACAGAGAGGAATCTCCACCAGGCACGATGAAAGTGGGTCACTGACACTGCYCATGGRCAGGCACAAGGTCCTGCTGGAGTSKTTTTGCAGTGTGACYCACATGTTGGACTTTGGCTGCSGRACAATCCACGCGATGACCTCYGGTGMTAACAGGAACCAGAAGGTCAGTAGGGTRCAAAGGTATGCAATCACAGGCATGATGGTGAGAAAGGGATGGGTGGTCTTTTTTCTGTGGGATTTCAAGCAAAAATTATTAGAAGATGGTTCTCCATTACCTTTTTTCTAAGGAGTACCCAAAGTAGTCTGATTTCTCTATGTATACCACAAACATCTCCGACTATAGAAATCACTTCAGCCGGCGCTTCTTTGGTGCCGTGCAAAAGTATTAATCAACTCAAGCCAATGAATAGTAAACACACACTCTCCARTAGGACTAATAGTCCATACACTACCAAAACCAAAAAAAAACTTAGTTGCGTAGCTTATTCCAAGAGTTTATTCCCAAAGGGCTTCTACAAACGAAAAAAGAAAAAACAAAATTATCTGACCACAGATATACACCTAAAAGCCAGTTACCTAAAAAGCTAAACAAAACCAAACAAAAAAAATACAATAACTAATACAAAAAAAAATTACATCAAATCCAACCAAAATATCAAAATTTACATATTCTTAAGCAAAACCATCTAATTCCCAAAAAAATTATCAAAATCTTTCCACCACTAAATTCCAGCTATCCCAGGGCTCTCTAGCCCTCCAACATTTTCTAAAACAATCTCATCCACCACAACATGAACCCAATCCAAGAAATCCCCCCAAAACTGTAACTGTAAAACACAGAAAACTCAGATAAAAGTGGTGAGATATAAATCAAGACTGTTAAAATACACAGGATTTTGGGGTTGAGTTCTGTCCATTAGAGATTTCTGTTAATTGGCACATTCCTTTTTCTGCAAAATCAGATGAAATGGTTGTTTATGGTTTGACCTAAACACAGGCAATAGGAGGAATTAACTGGGCTGCTCATCAAGGATCTGGTCTTTCTTTCTAAACACCAGCCAAACAATTCTTCTGGAGAGAACAGGAGCTCCTTAGCCATAGTGGCTCGTCAAGTGWAATAAGAAATCCACTCTGGCTTGGGCTCTGCTACAAACAGAACCTGGGTGAAATTCAGCCTGAGCACAGCCAGGACTGATAAAGGAGAGTGACAATCTTTGATGTCACTGTTGCTTAAGACTCTCAAAACACAAAAAGACTCTGGGTACTGTGAATGTGATGCAGACTCCCCAAGCTGGGTGTAATAACATCAAAAAGAGAGGCTTGGTTTTCAGTAACCATGGTTAACCCTGGGTCTTTCAGCACTGATGGATTTTCAGTGCCCGCTCCTACCTCATGCGGAAAATCTTTCGTTTGGTTACAGCAACCAACTGAGCTGCTTTGAACAATCATATGGCTGATAAAATGGGAAAGATTCTGTTCCAGGAAGATACCAGGCTGTTGGCAGCCATGGGCTATTCTGGGAATCACACTCCCAATACTGTGTGTCAGGCCAAGRTATTGACTCCTGCCAAGGATACAGTTGAAGGGAGTCTAAAAGGACTTTTGGTTTTCTACCAAGATCTTAAAAATACTGTTTCCRTAAAGCTGCTTGAATCAAGATTGTACTCATTCAGGGGATTCATTATTCTGTAATGAAGAATATTACATGCACCTGTTTAGAGYATTTGGCTGCAATTCAGCAAGGTGCTTTAACAAGTATTTACTGCTAGTGTATATTTCAGGATATATGTATGTACCTTGCTGAAGGAAAACATGAATTACTGAAGATAAACTTCTGTGTCAAATTTTCAAAAGCAGCTTTTTGTTTTTGCTTGACCAAACTGGTTTATTACCAAGAGTCAAAGCCTGATGCTGGGGAGGAATCCCAGCACCCCTGCAGATCTCCAGTCTTCTAGAAACTCCATTACTGGAAGACAAGTTCTTCTGTGAGCCCTGGGAATGGCAAGAGGGCTGCTCTCTGTCAGTCTGCGTGCTTTATCTTCACAAATGCTCATCTACACGCTGCATTAAACATTTCTCTCCATGTGTCTAAACCCTCCCTGCCTTGGGTTGGTCTGCTGGCCCTGCTGAGCAGGGGGTGGCACTCGGGGGCTCCCTCTCCCCCCATTCACTCAGCACAGCTTTTCTCTTCTGTACAGCCTTCCATTTTACTGGAATTTCATTATGAATCAGACTTCTACATTTTTTGTCAGCTCTGGCTGAAATTATCCCAGGGAGGGTTAATATAAAGCACCTTCAGGGAAATGGAATGATGGTATTGCTAATGACATGAAAGTGTAGATCTCATTTTCAGAGGAAGCTGCATGGAAAATGAGCATCAGTGATGATAAATTCTACAACTTCAGGGGAGTTCTTCCAGGAATTCAGCTGATTTCTCCTTATCCCTGAAGGCAAATCTGGGAAGGAATCATTAGACTAGTTTCTTTCTCTGGCTGAGAATATCCAGCGATTGAAGTCACTGTCACCAAAGGGAGCATTTTTGCCATCTTGTCAAAGAAATTCCAGGGACAATGACCTCTGGAGTGTGAGATGTTGCTGCAGTCTGCAGGTTTTCCAGAGGCACTGACAAAAGACAGAAGGGAAAATGTTCAGTGTGTGTTCCTCGGGAAGGCCTGGTGAAGATTTTCTGGGTCTAGCTCCCATTTTCTTTTTTACCTTTCCTGGATATTGGTAGAAAGCAGATCAAAAGTCTCAAGAAAATGCATATCTGGATATAAAACGTGACTAGAGCCTAACACTCTAGCAAGTCTCACATAAGTAGGTGCCTGTTGTCTGCWCTCTGTACTGAATTCATCATAAATGCTTCTTTTCTGGTTTGGAACAGACTGGATCCAAAGAAGAGGGCTGAGAGTTCMGACTCAAGGGCCAGTGCCAATAATGGTTCTACAAATGTTTCTTGGGGCTTCCAAACCTTCAAAATAATGAATAATTTATTTGATTTTTTTTAAAATTGTAATTTTAATAAAATTAAATTTATTTAATTCATGCAATTTATTTTACAAATTGTAATAAAACAAAAATCATAATACCCACTTAAGAGGCAAACTTTTACATCTCTTTAATGACTGCTAGAACCACTGAACTGTGCTTTGTGTAGAAGCTCCTCTTTCTAGAGGTGGGATTTTACAGGAGCTGTTTGAATTCAGTGGCTGATTTTCTTTGCACATTACCAAAACAGCACTGGGCTGTGAAAAATACCCAAATTCTTCCCAGCTGCAGCCATGTGTCTGGGAACAGCTTTCAAACTTATTTTGGGAGTTTACAAGTATCTTGTGGCAGCCTTGCAGCCCTGCGGTTTTGCAGGAAAGGTGCCCTCTTCCCGATGGAGTTGGGTTTGTGCCCGAATTCACTGCGTGGGGAGCAGGGGACAAGCTCTGCTCCCAGTCACACCCGTGCCAGGGAGCTCAAGAGGCCCATTAAAACAGAAATAGTGAACACAAGTGGTGCAGCCACACAGAATTTTCCTGGCAGGGGAGGGAAGGAGTGCACTGGAGCCGGGATGTGAATGTCAGGCTGAGGATTCCCCCGCTGCCGTGATCTCACTGTGACTCCCCAGCAGTGGCTGCCTCCCACTAATAGCTGCAAAATAATTTCCCACCATTCAGAGAGGATGACAAACCCAAAATTACCTTCCCCTGCTCTTTCTTTACTTTGCAATCTAGTTGTTTCAGTGAGACATTCAGAAAGTCGGGGTGTGGGAATGCATTTCCGTTGGTCCATCTCCCTGTCATGCTCCAATTTCATTTATACTCCAACCATACTCAGGATTAGATCTTTTGATACTGGAGTTTTAGAAAAAAATAATAGGTAAGGACGGCTGGTTTGTTAATTTCAGCTATTGGAAATGTAGAGTTTTGCAATTATTTGATGACTTGGCAGAAGAGAATGTGATGAGTCACAGAGGGAATGAGAAGAAGCAATTGTCTTCCACGGACAAAGCRAGGGAAATGACACAAAATGGATTTGTATTTCACAGATTTCCATAGTAACAGCAGAAGCAACTCATTTGTACAGATTCAGAAAGACTCAAAAGAACAGAACCAGGACAGAGAACAYCTTGAGATAACAGATCTGAGAAAGCCAAAAAGAGCTGCCTTTTTCCTCCAAAATGCCCTTCAAACATGGGTCCCTAACAAACACAGAGGAAACCAGCCAGGCAGGAATTTGGGTTCAGGCATTGATTCTTGCATTGCTGTTGTCTCCTGACCCTGTTCCTGCCCCCAGATCTGGCAGGACTGGAAAGAGAAACCTGGGAAGGAATAGAATCCTCGGTCTGCGAGCTGCACCCTGCCTTGGGAGCTGGGGCTGCTGGGCTCTGTGGGAACCTGGGGGAGCCCTGATCTCTCATCCATCAGTGGCTGTGAACAGGCCCCAGAGGAGGGGTGCAGTCACAATGGCTCATTAATTATACCCTTAATTAATTATGCTCATTAATTATGCCCCCAATACCCTCTGAGAGGGAAAGGCTTGGGCTGTTCCTCGGCAGGGACTCCCGGAGCCCATAACCTTGGGCAGCCCTGTAGAGTCACCCCGATACCGCTGGGTCCATCCCACACCGGAGGGTCCAACACTGGGAAAAGGACTGGAACAGTCCCAGCAGCCACCCCTCCATCCTGCTGGGCTCCCTCAGCCTGAAGGGTCACCCTGCAGCCCTGCAGAGTGTCTGTGACCCCACAGCCTGAAGGGTCACCCTGCAGCCCTGCAGAGTGTCTGTGACCCCACAGCCTGAAGGGTCACCCCACAGCCCTGCCAGGAGCCGGGGACAGCCAGGCTGTGGCCAGCAATCCATGACTTCAACAGGTCACACTTCCCTGCCATCGAGGGCTTGGGCTATTTATAACACCTGCCAGATTATACAAGGATTCCCAGAACACTGCAGGTTCCAGTTGAAAATTATATCTGCTTAGCCTGGAGTGTGTCATRCAATATTTTTTTTTAATCCCATTGTTAGCAGAACGAGCATCTTGCAGTTAGAGCTACAGGAAAGCTGGGGTAAATTTGGATAGATTCCATACATTAAAGAAGTTAATTTTTTTTTTGTTTGCCGAGTAATGTTGACAATTTATATCTTAAAAAACCCAAAACGTTAGTTGAATTTAAAAAATCCTARAAACCTGACATAAATTGTTAATTTGATTGAAGAGTAAGATTTTTCTGATGCTTGAGGCATTTTAGAAAGCATGATGGAATGTGAATAAATTGGACCAAAATAACTGAACTCCCATATTTTAACTTCAATGTGCTCACAAAATTCTGACCAAATACAGTTCCYTGCCATCCACTCAGCCATGGGATAGGTACCTCCAGCTAAGACTRTTTTGTGTTCCAAACATTACAGATTTCTTACACTTCCACATTGAACACACCAAATAATAAATCTGTGACTTAAAATATTCCAATGACATTTAAAAATGTAATAAACCACAAGAAAAGCAACTTGGCAAGAGWGTTACACTGATATAAAAGTAAAATACATATTTCACTCAACATYCCTGCTTTCAAACACACTGTAAACACCTGCATCTATTTCTTTTCCCCCAACTCTTACACCATTTAAACTTRAAGTAATTTTATACTTTGAAATGGTCAGTTGGTAGAGTTTATTCTTGATTTTCAAATGATTTGATCACCCGTGAAGCAGGAATTTCTGGAAGTCAGGCTCAATAAGAGCCATTTGGAAAATGTGGCTGTGTTTTCTCACCACAAAGCAGATTGATAATTCTATTACAAAGTTTATTATCACTGAGTCATCACAGGCTTTCACTGGAACATCAAACACAGACACAAGTTTGGGTCAAGTCCGTTCAAAAATATAACCACAATGACCATTTTGTGCATTCTGTCAGATATTACAATCTTCATTCGCACTTTTCAGAAGTGAATTATAGATGGGATGCCTCAGTCTATTTTAGACAGTGAAACAGTGACTCTGCYCATGGGTTGGTTGGTTGGCTGATCAACCCAGTAATAAATTGTCCCCCTTGTTATGAACTGAACTCTGAGGTCCAACAATAAAATACAGCCACAGAGCCTGCAAAGGCATCCCCAGTAATGGCATTCTCACTGAATGGTGCACCTGGGCTTTACTGGAACGTTTGTTACATGGGCTGCAAAGCAGAGTTTACATCAYTTAGAATTTAAAACCAACATCTGTGCCTGATTGAGAATCTGGGAGCTAACAAATTTCCAATCAATCTGTTCATTAATGCAGCATTCGGACCTCTATACCTGTTATGTTCTGTAGTTCTTCAGTCCATTAAGAATACAAAATAAATGGGAAGAGGGRAGAGAAAAAAGGGGGCTGTTTCTAGACCCCAACATAATGTGGAAGGGCTTCTTTGTGGTGTTTTTGTTTAGTGATGTCACCAAAACTTCTGTGTCACTCACATTTTAACCTGGGAAGGGCCATTTTTCTATCAACAAACCATGGAAAGAGGGAGGGGTGAACTCCTCAGTGGTGTCTCCAATGATCCATCATTAGTGGGCTGGGCTGCAATGGGAACCCTCAGGGGTAACTTTAGAGTCATAAAGCAGCCAGATTGGGCCATTTTAATGACCCAGGAGCTGTTACTTGAGCCCTTTCTGCTCAGACCCTTTGGTTTTGGAATCAACTCTKCTGTCCCACCAGCTGGCTCTGGCCCCAGCCCCTGGGCAGGAGCTCCCCAAGGTGTGAAGGAGCCCACTTTTAGCTATCTGGTACAAAGTTAGCAGCGTTTCTATTCTTGCTGGGCACAGATCTATTCCCACACTAGGACAGCATTCAGTAAGGTCACAAGGATGCCTAATCCTTATCAAACACATTCCCTGGAAACTTGGCAGKGGCTTCATTTTACAAGAATTCAGGCACAAATTAATGGCATTTGTTTTAGACTCATTTAAATTTCTCAGTGTTCATGCAGAAAGATATTTGTATCACCAACTTATGACAGAAAATTTGTTGTCAGCAGTATTCAAAGTCTAGTTTTGCTTTGGTTAAATTGATTTTGAATCCATTTAATTGATCRGTTTTGGCAGAGTTGCTTCACATTTTTACTAGAAGCACGCTGCATTCACACTACTAAGATTTATTTTAGTCTATTGAATCATTTCACAAGGAAGAAAATKGAGGTTTTTACATAATTTTAAAGATGATCCCATCGAGGCTGGAGGCAAGCTCAGAGTGATATGTGCAAGGCTTGGATGCAATTTCCCATGCTCAGAGAGGMTCCTTTGTGAACCAGAGACACAGAAGCACACGAGTGTGGCTCTAAATGAGATCAGAGCCCTGCAGAAGGAAAGGGCTTGGTCAGAACTCTGTGTTTCTGTCTAATCATCTGTGGGAAAGAGGGGGATCCCCCACAGAGTTTATTTCTTGTCATTTTCCTGACATTTTCCTGTGTTAAGTGTTTATGTGGGGTGGGCGCTTTGCCAGGAGCAGGGAGGTGCAAATTGAACACTGCTGACCCTGAAAGGTCCTCAAACCTCCCAGACCGTGGGTGGAGTCACAGGGGGCTCTTCTAACCCTGCTCCGAGCCAGACCAAACTGCTCTGAGGTGCAGTAAATAACTCATCACAGTGGATCCAGCAGGAAAAGGTGTGATATGCTGGCTCCTGAGGAAAATCTTGTCTCAGGAAAGAGCCTTTTTAGAAGAGCCTTTATTAAAAAGAGGAGAAGAAGAGCGGGAATAGAGTGAGTTATCATCACTAGCAAAAGCTGAACAGAGCCTCAATAAATGAATGAGGGGGCTCAGACCATTCTGAGAATACAAGAATGTGTAAAAAATATGTTATGAATCCTAAAAAATCCTGCATTCRGCTGTCTATCCTGAGAGCAGAACACCCCCATCTCCTGTGCAATACTGAATATTTGCTGTGACACCATCAGCCAGGTTTTGCCCTTTTGTTCTTCATTGAGGCCCCTTCTTAACTCCCTCTGCCTCAGCCAGAAATTGGAATGTGCAGATGGACAGTTTATTAGYTCCAATTAATGGAAACAAGGCTAAGGCTGAGGTGCTGCCTTGTACAAGCCCTGTGCACTCTGAGCCGGGGTGACCCTGAGACCTTTCCCAGGCAGGCAGAGCAGGTCAAGCAGAGCTCTGCAGTCACACTGTGTCCCCAGAGTGCTGGAATGGCMCCTGGGATTGGCAGAACACCAGAAGATGGCATTGGGATAAATCCCCACCCCAGAAACCCAGCAAAACCAATCCTCCCATCTTCTGTGTCYGAGTCAAGTCTTCCACCAGAGGACACCTTTTGTCAGGGCTGGGCAGTGCTACAGAGGACAGCCCCACTTTGGGAGCTCTCATATGTGCCCCTGTGACCTTGAACGAGCAATTGGCCTGCCTGGGCCTCAGTTTGCTGCCCAAAAAACATTTGCAGGGATTCTCGAGGACGAGATTGCAAAGCCCTCAAATACAATGACACTGAGGACTAGAAAAGTGCACAGTTTTTTTGGAAGCACAGCTTTCTACTTCAACTATAAAAAAAAATCCCAACTGCTCCAGAGTTCAAGTGTGAGGATGGAGGTGATAAGAGAGAGCCTTCCAGCCCCGCTCCTGGGTAATGAACATGTCTTGTGACCCTGGCTGATAACACCGTGTCTCACCCTCCTGGCCCACACAAAGGGGTGCTGCTCCTGGGACATGCAGCCCTTGGAGGAGCTCCCCACAGTGACCCAGTTACAGAATGGCCATTTCTCCTGGAGGAACTCCCCACGAGTGACCCAGTTACAGAATGGCCATTTCTCCTGGAGGCACAGAGCTCTCAGACACTGCCATTCCCCGCTCTCCGCACGGGAGTGCCCAGGGCTGCGGAGCTCACGGCTCGGTGCGTCCCTGTGCCACGGCTCCAAGTGGCAGTGTCACCGCTCAGGCCAGAAATAACCCCCTGATGGATGGCAGGGATGCTCCCCAGGCAGCCAGGCAGCTTTTTATAGCAGCCCTTTGATTCCAGATACCAAACCAGGGCTATTTCGGGCACACAGACTCAGAGAAACTTTTGTGATCTTTAGCTTCCATGACAACTTCTGCACACAGGTGCTGTCAGAGCTCTCGTGGCTCTTCTGGAAGATAGGGAGTATATTTATCCCACTGGACATTTGCAGTCACTGGAGGGATAACTAACCTAGAAAACAGAGACTGTACTATCTCATGAGGTTTCCCAAATTGTTGCTGGGGTCTAAAGGACTTGCCATTTCCAGAAGCCCTGAGATGTGTGATGGCTTATACTTATGATGGCTTATACTTAAGGTAACTGAACAGAATAATTTTGAATTGAATTAACTGGAAGTGAAATGTTCCCATAGAATAACTTTGATGAATTTCCTCATTTAATGACCAGGAGAGGATTTTTTTTGTTGGTTTTTTTTTTTTGTTGTTTGTTTGGTTTTTGGGTGTTTTTTTTGTTTTTGTTTTTTGTTTTTTGTTTTTTGTTTTTTTGTAAGAGAACCTGATACTAATGGCAGATACCCGATTCACCCTTCTGGCAGATAGGAATTCACTGTTTACTCATAGTGCAGATGTTCTGATCCAAACATATTTTTCAAAACAGAATGTACCTCTAGTGCAACTCTACCAGCCATAAAGAGCCCTGAAATCCCTGTGTGGGCAGAGCTCTTGTTTTGTTGCCTCACATCAGCTCAGTACAGCAGAGGAACAGAACRAGAACATTTTGGCAGCACCAGCAGCTTTAGTCATTGCTATCAGCATCCTGGGGTATTCCTGAKATTTGCCATGGCAGTCAGAGCCCAGACTCAAGGAAAGGGGAATGGATGGTGAATGTTGGAGCTTGAGGAATGCTGGCCAGATCAGATCCAGCTGACCACAGCACATACAGAATCTGGAATGTTATTTAATTTGCCTATCCTTATAAATCTTAATATCACTGGTAAGATTTTTCAGAGAAAGCTTATGATTTTCATGACAACCATCTTGTCTGCAGCTGATTAAACAACAGCTCAAACCAGCAAATCAACTTCCACTTAGGGAAACACAACACCAGGAGACAATAACGAGCAGATGCTCTGGAGGGACAGCTTCAAAAGAGAGGAGAGGCCTYGTAAGGTGCCACATCTGGAATTCTGTGTCGAGGGTGGGCTTTGTTGCTGTACAATACCTGAACATGAGAAAGTCCCTGCTCCCTCCACCTAGCACCATTCACAGAGCAAAGAAAGCAGCTTTTACATGACCTAGGACAGACACAGAGTGGGAAGGTGAAGAAATACTGTAAAAACAAATCTCTGGCCCAGCATCAGAAAAACTAGAACAAATCCTCAGCTCTCAGCTTAAAATGTTTCATTGAAGTTTCTTGCTCATGTTATCTTTCTATAGAACTTTACAGCCAACCTAGGCAATAAATGTATAAGGGGGAAAAAACAGTGTTGTGGAGAGTTTGTCAATATTATTTAAAATATTATTTAAAGGTTAATTTCAAAAGAAATCTCTGAGAGAGACCTTATTTCTGCTGCAAATAAATACAGCCCTAAAAACCAGTGCATTAAGGCTGCTTAAGGCCTGAAGTCGGGTGATTCCAACTTGTCCTATTTTAGCAGAGTGTACCCGAGGTAGACTTTAGGACTACGGAATGAAATTCATTCCCCAATTACTCTGAAAGGATTAAAAACTTGGCCAGATTAGATTCAAAGACTGGGCAGCAATTGCTACAGCTGAATATCTTCATATTCCTATCCATTTCAGCTGGTCCCTGACGGTAAAATCCGGTGTTCATCAAGGAATCACTCAGTCCTGTAGCCTTTCTCTCTAAGGCATTCCCCCCAAGGCAAGCCAATGAATTTATTCATGGAAGTTAATCCAACTGGTAAATTGTTCCTCTCCATCTGTGCATAATCTCCCTCTCCCTTGGCATTTGACAATTTTGAACGCTGGCAGAGGGACTATGACCTCCAATGGAAAGCTTTCCTTGTAAACACTAAAGTTAAAAGAACAAAGGAGAGCAAGAGCATGAAAGGTGGCTGTGTTTATGGTCCAGGTAGGTGGGGAAAATGGCCTTTAATTTTTAAAAACTGTGATGCAATGTATATCCATATATCTGTGGATGTGTATTGCTATGCTTCAGAAGATTTCTTTACCTTTTCCAGGTCCACAGTCTGGTCTGGCTCCAGAAAAAGCCCACTGAAGACAATATAAAAAGCCCACTAAATATCTTCTAAATATCTTCTGCCAAAACTGCTTCATTTGGGAACACAACTGAAAACAGGCCAAACTAAACCTAATAGAGAGTCATGACTTACACTGTGAATCAGAACATAGGGACCAGGAAACTACAGAGGAAAACAGTGAGCTGCTTTGGGCAGGAGAAATTCCCTTCCTTAACCTTAGAAATTCAGCAGTGACTTTTAAATCTGACATTTGTCAGAAAATGTACTAAAATACTGCTAAGTATCAAAGCTTTGGGAGATGCAGCCATAATCRGAGAGGAGCTGCATTGTCACGAACAATCTTTCTCTCAATTTATTAGTGTTATAAAATCTCACAGYTGGAAAATTGAAGCAGAAGAAACTATTTTGCTGAACTTTTCTTGTGTAGGGTGCCTGCAGAGGGGCGACTCTGTAGGTCTCCACAGCAGGACCAGGCAGTCAGGGTAAGGAAATACTGTTTATTTTCTGTTTTACACAACCTCCTGTGAGCAATCACCTCAGAAAGAAAACMAATCCYYGTGTCACCAAARCTGYGGGAAAAACAAAAACTCTCCAACAATATCAGAGAGTAAAGGCATTGCTTTATTTGCTGGCCAGGATGTGCCACAGAAATAATTTCATCCACACACAGCCTGAGTGAGCAGGGAAAATCATTGTGTAACATGTGGATTTTACAAGATTTTCCCCAAACTTTATCCAGTCAAACCCCAGAAAATTTATTGGTTTGGTGTTCATTGGTCCAACATTGTGCAGTTCTCAGCATTTGGGTTCCTGTTGGATCTGGATTTGTTCACCCCCAATGCGGATCAGGTCCTGCTCCTCATCCCTCTGTTCACAGACAGATGCACCTGACCATGCCAGGGGGGAGGTTTGGGGCTGATGTTCCTTGATGCTTGCTGATGGTCACTGATGGTCACTGATGGCCACTGATGGCTGTTGATGGTCACTGAGGGATGTTGATGGTCATTGATGGTCACTGATGGTCACAGATGGTCACTGATGGATGTTGATGGTCACTGATGGATGTTGATGGTCACTGATGGCCRTTGATGGTCACTGATGGTCATTGATGGTCACTGATGGCCGTTGACAGTTACTGATGGATGTTGATGGTCACTGATGGTCATTGATGGTCACTGATGGTCAYTGATGGTCACTGATGGTCACTGATGGCCATTGATGGTCACTGATGGTCACTGATGGTCATTGATGGTCACTGATGTCGCTTCTCTCCTGTTCCGCTCTGTTGAGCTGTGAAGCTCCTCAGCCCTCACCTGGTGGAACAATGCCCTGCAAAGAAACTTCAGTGCCCTTACCTGAGGCAAAGGTGGACAAAATCTGTGACTAAAGTTACATAAAAAATATTTAAACTGGTGTATTTTTCAACACCTGTGCACAAAGATACTCTGGGCTGAGGCCAATGTCTCCCCCTGGAAACAGAAGATGGTGCAAAGGAATGGTTCGGGAGGGCTCTGCACGGTACAGGGCTGTTTGAAAGGGACACAAAGTCACACCACTGTTATGCACTGATCCACTCACTGAGCTAACTCTGGGTCACAGCACTGCTCCTCTGACCAGTGACTGATTTACACCCCAAAGGGTGATTGTGAGTGCCACGGTGAACTGCCCCGTCYATTCCAAATACCCAAGCCTGCTGTGGATAAATAAAACCTTCTAAAATTCGAGCCTTGTTACTCTGTAAAACTCTTGCTCTCTCCTGTTACTTCGATCAACCAGAGGAGAATTCTGGGAATGGCTCAGCTGAACTGGCGGTGAAAAACAAGTTCCATAACCCTGGAAAACAAGGGATAGAGCCAGTGAGAGCTCACACTGTGGTGTGTGGGGGTTGGTTCTGACCGTGATGTGTTCCTGCTGTGATTTATGGGGATTGGCTCAGACACTTTTGTGCCTCACAAGAATGTAAACCTATAACAAATTTAGGGTGTAAAACTCCCAGATTTTTGCAATAAACATCTTTACATGCCARTGTGGAGTCCGTGCCTCATTTGCCACTCAAGCCAAATCTCCTAGTACATTACACCTGTGTCGCCCCAGTGGAACAAGAATTTCTCCAAACTGATGCCCAACCCCTTGATTCTTTTATTTTTCTCCTGGCCTGGATGTCTGTTTTTACTGGAAGATTTATTTACATGCTGAAATACAAAAATGTATGGTCTCATTACTCAGAAAAAGAAGCAGTGACCATTTTTGGAGCAATGCACACAACCCACAGCTGACAGCAGGTTGCAAAGCAGAGGGAAATAACTCTAAATTCTCCTAATTTCAGTATGCAATGATGCCCAAAATGGTGAATTATGCAAGCTACAGACAAGCCCTCATTAATGTCTGAAATAGCCTTGTAATTTAGCCTGGAGACTGAGCATGGAGCAGTTTCAGTTCCTGTGCYCCTGCACTYACAGCCCATTGGRTTCTCCTTCCCCAAGCTTCCCCTTTCCCAGAAACAAACCAAAAGAGGCTTTTCAGCAGATGTGAATGTGTTGCCWTTTTCARCCTAGAAATGAAACTGGAGATGATTTTAGTWCAGGAGGGGATATAAAAGYGGGTCTGTATTGGAGCAGTCATTGAAGAACATCCACAAAAGCCCCGCCCCAGGGGTGAGTACAGTTTGATAGGTTTTRGGAAATTAGCATAATTGATAAAAGCACCAATGAGGAGGACAAGTGGGGATGCAATTCCCCAGTTGAGGCCCCTTCTCTGGAGCCCCCACCCTCGGTCCCAGCTGTCCTTGGTTATGACAATGGGGCTCACAGCCCTTGTTCCCAGCCTTGGTTCCCAGCAAGAACCAGGACAGGATGGGACCTTGTGCCCCTGGGGCTCAGAGCTCTGCAATGGGTTTGGTCTCCCAGCTGGGGAAAAGGGCAGGGAAAAGTCATGGGAAGGTTACAAATACAGAAAAGAAAAAAGGCAAAAATCACTGCTGCATCAAATGCAGATTTCTAAGCTCACAGGTTAATGACTGGAATCACAGTAAATTACATAGTTTAAAGAATTTCCATAATTAGAACKGTAAAAGTCTGAAGAATCTGTACTAAAAAATAGATGCACTGGAAACACATTTTTGGTAGAACTCCTCATTCCTCTTGTTGTAAACCAAGAGAAGTCCTGCAGGAGACTTGTCCAGCCAYTGCAAAGGGTGCAAAACCTGACCATTTTACCCTTTTTTTGACAGTACTTCTGCCTCCCTTCCTTCAGATTTCACCAGCAGATTTCCTTCCTGCCACTGTCCTGGAGGGGCTGTGATGTTTGTCTTGTAAGCAGGCAGAGCTGAGCCTTGTGTTTCAATACACCTCCCTTGCTCACCAGCCCTGAGATGGAAGGCAACAGCAAAGCAATTCCAACTGAATTTCCTGAAACAAAGCTGCAAAGATGCCTTTATTCCTCTGATTAACATAGAGGGTTTGGACATTCTGCCCACATCTGACATGGGYCCTTCCTGTATTTAGTTCAGCTCTTCCATTTCCACCATATACTTGGGAAAAAAAAAGAATTGTAATGTGTCCTAAGTTCCATGGAAGGTGTACCCAGTCTGTATTCCATCCCCATCCCCATGAGCTGTTTAASCAGCTGGGGCAGTGCTCTTTATCCTCAGCATGAGCCAGCCCTGATAACACCCTCGGGGGCTCTCTCTGCTCATGGGCCATCCAGGGCTCTGGCAATGAGCCATGGAATTCCATCATCCCATTGGGAGATGCCCTGTGCAGACAGGAGGAACTGCACATCCCTACTGGCACAGAAACTGAGGCTCTGGGACACTGGGACACTTGTGCCACTGCATTCCCAGAGGAGAGGAGCTCCAGAACCACCCCTGGAGCTGCAGAGACGGACTGGAGCTGTGTGCAGGATCAGCGCTTGGACGAGAGCACATCCATCAGTGCAACGGGGCTGCAGCACCACCCTGCCCWACAGGCTGAGCCTGGCCTCTCACTCTGACACTTCAAGCTGTTSTTTCTGYATWATTGCCTTTTAAAAAAAATTTYCCWWTWAAWTKKWRKTKKKRMYTKGRAWYYYYYMMMAMMWWWTTKKKKKGGGGKWAMYTCCCCGCTGCTTTGCTTTCMAACTAGCACAAGGAGATAATAAAAAAGCTGGCCTTTATCAGAGSCCTCCAGGAGCAGATATGGAAAAAACCTCCACACAACACCTCCCACAGGTTGAATACAGGTTTTTTAGTTTGGCAAATTACCATATTTGATAAGAATTCCCAASTGGAAGCACAGGTGATGAGATAATTCCCTTTTCTGGACACCCCCTTGACACTGGCTGTACATTGATTATGGGAATGTGTCTTGAAGAGATGTTTCTTGCCTTGGTAGTCCAGGAGAATCAAGACAGGATAGGAGCCCCTGGAACGTGTTTAGTCTTTCAAGCAGGGGAAAAGGGTGGGGAAAACACAAATATATATGTACAGAATACAGAGAATATGTAAAAGATAAAAGGGAAAAATGATTCTGGCATCAATAATGTTACACAGAGATTTTGGATTTGAAAAGGGAAGTCMGAATCACATATTTGGCTTCAAAACTTCTCCATTTTCTAGAAGTTTATGGTTAGCACTTTTTAAGCTGGACTGTCTGGCCTTTGGACACAAACAGATCTTGAAGACAGGCTGAAAGCTCCTCATGGATTTCCTTTTCCCCATAAAACTTCAGCTTTTAACACTGTGTTTGCCCCCACTCCCTGCACACATTGCAGCTAAGAAGAAGAGACCTCTGGCAATCATTTCATAACAACAGGGAAAACTTTCTGTCCATGTTACTGGAACAAATCTGTTCTCAGATRGTTAATTCACAGCAACATTGGCATCAACTCTCTCAGCACAAAACACACAAAGCTGTGAACATCCTGACTCAGCAGCCCCAGGCTCTGCCACAGACACCTGCAGAGGGGACAGGTAAGAGTTACTGATGCCAAAGTATTGCTGAAAGCCAAATAAAGCATTGGTGCCAATTTATTGGAATAATAATAACAACAATATAAAATTTCTTATTATTCTGTTATTATAATCATGAACTATCCCCAAATGAGGCAGCTCCTGTAGCCTTGAGAAGCTAAAGAACAGGAACATCTGGTGCCATTGGACAGCTCAGCTCTCCCAGCATTATGCTAAATMTCTGAAATTACCAGGCAAATTAGGAAAATGTGATCTAACACTAATAAAACCCCCAAAATATCACTAAAACCCTCCCAAAACATCACTGAGCCACTWAGAGAAGTCAGCCTGTAGCCAGTGACCACTCCCAAAGTGGTTTGTAAAGCTCTCCCTAAGGAATGATCCCATCCTGCTGTGCAGGAAGCAGCACATTCCCAATCTAGTCATGGCACAAGTTTCTTCCCAAGGGAAGATTATGGAAATGTGGCCTTTAAGGACTGATGGCAGTGGATTGTCCTGATGCCATCTGAACCAGGTTGCTTAACACTGAGACAGTGAAACTTTGAAGATTAATTCTTGGTTTTATATGAGCTGCTCCTGAATAAGCCATTTAACTTTAAAAAGTGCTGATGGAAATTCTGAATTCCCTTTTCATAGAAAATTCAGATTTTTCATCCCTCCCCTGCGGGAGGGGAAAAATGTATTGCAGAGTTTATTTCCCTGTAATATTTTGTTAATTACCTCCAAACATTCTAGTTTTTATCCTGTGAAAATCAGCATGTAAGACTGTGAAATGTGAGGCTGAACAATTCAGTTTATTTAAGCCAACAGAAAATTATTGCACTTCTCATTTTAAAATGAAAATTAGAGTTCTATATGCTACTGAAAAAGCCGTGAGTGTTTTAAAACTCTTTTCATTTAAAGAGAAACCTTTCCATAAATTAGAAATGATCACTGTAGTGATTGCCCTAATGGTGTAACTTGGCAGGTTATGGGTTTTACAGACAACCTGTAAACCTTCCAAACAGACATCAATAATAGGAGTAATTGCACGGTCTTTATAAAGCAATCTGAACAATTATGCTGCAATGTAAAAATCTATTTCCCCCATAACCAGTGATGAATCAGATGCCCATTAATGAATAAAGACTGTGAATCATCRTCTTCAAAAGATTTCGGACTGGGAAATGTGACAGCTTCTTAAAATCAGCTCCTGAGCTTGTCCCTGGCTGCCCGGCCTGACGGGCTGGGAGCTGGCTGGAGTTTATCCCTGTGTCCAGAGTTAACCTGATGGGCAGCTTGGAAATGCCAAGGGACACACCCTCTTGTGCCACCCTGGGAATGTCCCCTGCTCCCACCTGGGCTGGGCAACATCACAGCATCCCAGAGTCACAAAATCACAAAATCCCAGAGTCACAAAATCACAAAATCCCAGAGTCACAAAGTCACAGACTCACAGAGTCACAGAATCACAGAATCAAAGAATCACAGAATCAAGGAATCACAGAGTGACAGAGTCACAGAATCATAGGTTCACAAAGCCACAAAGCAGAAGGGCCTCCTCCTTCAGCACAGCAATCCAGAGCATTTCCTGATTTCACACAAARCCTTTCCCTGCTCCGGCAGTACCGATGGAGCAGTCCCTTGGTGCCATCCAAGGGACAGACCGTGTCAGCTGCTGCTGCCCAACGGGGCAGGTCAGCACCAACACCTGGAGAAACTCAGGGAACTGTGGATGGCAGCTCTGRTCAGAGGCAGCCACTCCAAGCACAGYATCCGTGTTTGAAGGATGGGTATTATTGCATTTAAACCACTGACATAAGAAGCCAAGGTACACCATGAAGACTTTCATATYGAATTACCCAAATTTACTTTTGCTGGCCAATGTTTCCTACTTTATGAGTATTTCACCTTCTTTCCTCACTCCTTTTGCTGAAACTTGTCCTAATGAATCCTGTATGTAGGCCTAAAAAATTTAGGCAATGAGTTATTTTTAACTTTTCTTTCCACTAGCATTATATATGATGTAAATCAACACATCCTTTGCAAGAGGGAAAAAATGATGGCAAATCCACAGAAACCAAAGGCAAAAGCATTCAAGAAGTACTTCAGTAATTTTGAAATGAGCATGACAAATTTGTCTTTCAGGTCAGTGCATGATTTTCAATTACTTTCTTTCCGTTAATCAGTCCTGGCTTACACTACCTATAGTGTAATTAAGGTCATTAATATGATCTAAAATTGAAACTTTTTTTAAAAGTGAGTTTGTGCTTCCAGCTGGGATTCTACACACACAGCAAGAGCTGAATGTGAGGTGGTAGTTTGGAATTGTGTACACAGKTTTTTTTGCTGCAGTCTTCAAGTCCTCTGAGCTCCATAAAAACTGAAAAATCTGCTTAAACAGCCTGCCCATTCACACTTGCCTGGTTTTGAGAGGATGGCATTTGTTTCCATGGAGCTTGAGGGTTTAGGGATTTTTATTTAGTTTTTGGAGAAGGAGCCAAAGTTGTAATGAGGCACAATCCAAAGGAGGACACAGCCATTGTGAGCCTCAATTTTCCTTCTGACTTCAGAATACCCCAGGTGCTATTTAAATAGTCTAATTTTGCCATAAAATGCTTAGTCATACACATCTACGTAGCTACATCAGAAATTTCCARTTTCAGGGAAGTGAAAGAATTATTTTTAAAGTAAGTCTCAAAAAACACAGGATGAAAAGCAGAAATCACCTTGAAGTTACACAAGTTCTGTGTTAACATCAGAAACGACAAGCACAAGAAACAAGCAAGGCACAAACACAAAACCTGACTGTAATTTCAGGCACTGCCTGTGTCCTTCCCACTGGGGTGGTATAAGTGACTCTGGACAAACATCCACAGTTTTGTCTAAATCCAGCAGCCACCCTGATCACCCAAAAGCTGTGTGAGAAACAGATGGGAAAATCCACTGCCTGTCTCGCCATTATCGCTGCTTCTTTTCTTAAAATGCAGTCCTGTCAAAAAGAAAAGTCTTCTTTATCCTTCAGATGCAAATATTAAAAAAATAAACTAGCCAACACTATTTTTCAAAGTTGAGAGGATCTCTTTAAATAGTCCTCCCAAAAGATGGAGGTCTTGGTATAACCAGATGAATTTTGCCATTCTGGATGTGAACAAGAAAAACACATGATATCAAAGCCATTTATTTCACTGTTCCATAGTCAGGAAAAGGAGCAGGACCTTCCCAGGCCTGTTCACACCGTGTGGCTGGGTCTGAGCTCACAGCTGTGCATGGTTGGGGCTCACAGGCTGCTTCCATGATGCTCTGATCCCAGCAAACTTTCTCACCCCACCACTTGCCCTGTCTACCCTTCATTCCCTTTTTTAGGCCTTTACAATGCAGGTATTTTCTGGTTTGTTTTGTGTGAAGAGAAGTGAGAGAATTGGGATTGTTCAGCCTGGAGAGGAGAAGCTTTGGGCTGAGCTCAGGGTGGCCTTKYRGGGCCTGAAGGAGCCAAAGGAAAGMTGGAGAGAGACAATGGCCAAGGGCTGCAGGGACAGGAGCCAGGGAATGGCTTCCCAGTGCCAGAGGGCAGGGCCAGATGGGAGATTGGGAAGGAATTGTTCCCTRTTTGGGTGGGCAGGCCCTGGCACAGGGTGCCCAGAGAAGCTGTGGCTGCCCCTGGATCCCTGGCAGTGCCCAAGGCCAGGCTGGACATTGGGGCTGGGAGCAGCCTGGGACAGTGGGAGCTGTCCCTGMCATGGCTGGGGTGGCACTGGATGGGCTTTAAGATCCTAACCCAWTCCATTCCATGATTCTATGATGATGTAATTCTTCAATATCAAATGTTCATTCATGTCCTAGAACAATGTTCTGCAGCTCTCCCTTGTTCCCTTACTGATCTCAGGGTGCTCACCCTGCRTGATGAGCTTTGCAGGGAGGAAAGAAGGCAAGACATCAGGGAGAGTTTTATTTCATGGTAATAGAAGTGGCTGGTCTGGCATTCAGCCAGTTTTGGAATGTGTAGCAAGGGAGGGATTAGAGCAAAGCCTTCATACATGGCCAGCTCCAGAGTTTCAGTTCTGGATGTCACTGTGTGCCCAGAGTTCCCATGACTATGGGAACTCAGCCCAGCAGGCTATGGTCTGCTGCAGGGAGCCTTCCCTCTTCCATGAGGATTAAGCATTTTCCATCAGTAATCCTCCCTGAGACAGTGAAACAGGCATGCAGCCATAAATTTACCTCCCCACTTCAGCACCAAGGGACATATCTGCCTCTCACAGATGAGGARCACTGGCAGAGGTTAGTGAGGACTTTAATTTCATGCAAGCCTGTTATGCAGATAGCTCAGAATAGCAGGAGATATCAGAAGACATTTGTTTATCCCTTTGTACACTTCATTTATTATCCTTAGCATTAACTACCCTCATTTTTTTCTCCTTCCAATACATGCTGCCTTGAATCTCTTTTTCCAGATGGCTTCTATCACCCCTAACAGAAACACAAAAATTGCCCATGTGCTGTTTAAAGGTTTAGAACCAATTTGCTGAGTCCTTGCTTTCATCAGCTCAAAATTTCTGTTTATCTGATCATATTGGTCCAACTGAGATCCTAATGAGCTGGAATTTCTTGTTTTGGAGGCCTCTAAATTCTATTTATAGAGTCTTTCCCAACAATGAATTCATCTGTTCAGAAAACAAGGTCTGACTGTGCTAAAAAATAACTTATAATGAGCCATGTCAGCAAATAGTAGATAAAGGTAGTGCTGAAAGAGGGAAATGAATACTTCAAGCTCATTTATGATTTATCAGTTCAGGGCTGAAATGGAAGTGCCACATAATAATGAACAATGGAAATATCTCTCCTTTGGAAAGCGCAGATGAACAGAACTTTAGGCTTGAAGAGGTTATTAATAGGTTATTGATCCAACCTATTTCTGCWACCAAAAACAAGAGAACAAAGTTCAAACACTGGTCAGCAATAAACAAAAATATCCCCTATCAGCCAATAGCCAAAATACCCCTGCACAGCCATAAAAATAGAGATGCGGAACCATCAGCCATGGATATCCCACATACAGTAGCCAAAATACCTATATATGGACCAATCCTGGGCAGACTTTTTATCCTAGCAATGGCCTGCTTCCTCTTGGCCTCGAGAGTCTTCTCTTTTTCTATCAGGGAGTTAAGCGTCTGATAGGCAAAAAAATACCAGAGAGAGCCTCAGTGAGGCCCTTGTTCAAAAAGGCTTTTCTTGAACAAGTGGCACTGGTGAATAATTTGTGATCACAGTCACTAGGACATTCCTGGAAACTTTGGAAGTTGCCTGCTGAAATATTTAACCTCAGTAAACCAATTGTACAGAGTGGAATACACATACTCCAACCACATGGTGCTTTCCTATTAACTTCTCCATGATATGATGTGACACACTTGGGCATTTGCTCCCTCTTTAGTTTCATTGGATTGAGCCAGTGACCTTTTCAGAGAATGGGGAGGAGCCCTCAGAACTCCCCTAACTCCATCCCTGCACAACACTCACAACTCACAGTGAGGAGATGCTGCTGCTGCGTGAGTCCAAGAGACACAAGAAAGCAAAATCTACCCAAGAGTGAGGCACACAGAAATGTGTCCAAGTTTTATTCTCTCTTTTCATTAGTGGCTCTTCAAACCTCACATCAAACAGCAAGAAAAAGAGCAGGGAAAGGCTGCCTTTCAACCAGTCACACTCATGTCCCACACAGCCCTGAAAACAGAGATCCTGAGCCATCAGCCATGGGTGTCTCACACAGATAACCACAGCAGGCACATCCAGGGGGTCCCACTCTCACTCCTCCCAGGTTTTCTGAGGAGAAGTCAGCTGGCTCTGGACAGAGTCCCAGGATGTTGTGGCAGTGAAAATTCAAGTGTGGCCTCAAGGGAGAGCACAACACTGCATTTCCTGCTCCAGACCAAGGAATCAGAAACCTTGTGAGTTTTCAGAGGTGGACATTTGCTTTCTTTCTACTTCCCCAGCAGAATGATCCCACTGATAATTGAGATATCCCAGTGCCTCCAGGTGCAGCTCTCATCCCTGCCACGTTTGGTTTTATTTCAGCACCACCTTGGGAATCAGAGCCAACTATTGAGATGTTCCTAAGGAACATGTAAGAAATGCAGCCATGCCTCTCACTCCATGGCAAAGCTCTTAGAGCAGCTAAAACTGCATCAAGGATGGAAAACCTCCTTAGATAAAAACAAAATATTAAACGGATACATATTCATACCTCTCCATTTTTTTCTTCACAGAGCATAAAAATCATATTTTCATCACAAAAATGTATTTAAAGCAGGGAGATCCTTGTGCTGTCCATAATCCAAGTTTGCCTACAGCTCTGGCTCTTCCTCTGCAGCTCAAATTATGTGTTTAGCCACACTTTTATATAGAGCTGTAGCCATCAGCTGGTCTGGTGAGCAGTACAGTCTGCTTTAAATTTATTTAGTAATTTTGGTTTATTTCATCTAGATATGCAGGCTCCTGCAGCAATTTACAGTTTTTACAGAACGCTGCAAAACACAGTTTGGGGGGAGCAGTTTGATTACAGCTGGTGTTTGCTGGGGTTTTCTACAATGGTATTTTGCAATCAGAGAACGAAGTGAGAGCAGGTTCACCTGTTGCTTCATTTCCTGGGTTACGTTCTTCCTCTTGCTGTAATTAAAATCAGAATTTACAATTCATAACCTCTTCAAAAATGTGTAAAAAGAATAGAAAATTCTGACACTAAGCTGAAAAAGGGATCAATTACATCCATAACTGGGAAGTTTTTGAACTCTCTCAGCAACAGAAGTTTCATGGGAGATGTTTTTCATCAGCAGATGAATAAAAGATGAGCTGGCAGATGAATCAAATAGAAATATTTATTACTAGCATGCACTGAGAATGACACTAGAATGCCTCTGAAAGCATGCCTGGGAAAAAAAAAAAATGAAAAAGGCATTTAAAAATTAACTCACACTCCAGCAAAGGAAACAAAGATAATCAGATAACCAAGCGCAGCTCCTTTAATATCATATGATTAAAAAAAAACACACAAAAATTGACGTCAAAACAAATTGAAGCCAAAATGAAACTGAAGCTACTTTTCCTTTACGTAATGTGGTCATAGAAGGGTGGCAATGTCCCACTGTTCCTGTGGGTTTTACAGAGGCTCTGCACTCTCCTCCCCAAATGTCACCAGAGAAAMTCAGATTWTTGGCCAGTGCCTCTGYTCCACTGCAGCCAAAGCTTTCCCAGACACAGGGCTGGCCACAAACAGAGCCRTTATAAACATCAATTAATCACTTTCTCAGCAGTGTCAGGATTTTACTGCTCTTGTCTCAGTTTCAATAAGACAGCAATTATCTCTAATTTATTAATTGAACTCGGCAAATGAGGGGAAGGTTCTGTGTGCATTCCTTGGGAATTCACAGGGGATTGCACAGCAGGTTTCTGAGTGCATGGCACCCAGGATCAGGGGTGGGTGCACGGTTTTGTTTTGCAAACAGTCAGAGATAACTACTCCAGGTTTTTTTTAATGATGCAACATGAGCCCCAACCCGGGAAGATTTCAATCACTGCCTGTTTTCTCTGAAAATCTGGCCAAATGATGGAATTTCACTTCAAAGAGAGTGAGAGCACAGAAAAAGTCTGGTTAGCAAAGACTCCAAATGCATTTGAGATCAGAACCTGACCCAAGGCCGTGTGTGCAGCAAATCCTTGAAGGACCAACTTTGTAACTCGAACCCACAGTGTTACCCTGCCCCACCACTGCCCAGAGTCTTCATTTCTCAGCTGAGTTGCCCCTTATTGTCTGATTATTTGATTTTTATGGTAAGTGGTCACAAACAGATTCAAACAAATCCTAGGTTGAAGTTTGGAATTGCACAAAAGGTAAAATTGGGTCTTTTATGAAATACCCAAGAGGACAAAGGGATTCCTCAGTCCCCCAGGCCTTCAGAGGGGTTTGCTGTGCTAAAACTGCCCTGCTGTGGCAGCAGCAAACAGTGGGAGAAGCTTTTCAATGGCATTGTGGAATATTCACATGTGCACCTGGCTGAGAGTACATCTGGTCACACTCTGGGATTCCCTCACCTTCCTGTGTGGAAGAAAGTCATATCCCCCTTCTCATATTGCTCTAAAATTAAAATGTTGCCCCTTTTTCTTGATGTGGTTGCTCAGAACTATAATCAGAAAATACAATACCATGGAGTAACAGGAACAGGAGAAGGAGAGGCATGTGAGAAATGCAGCAGCACAAATCTGCAGAAAATGCATATTTCGATGGATTGCATCCAATGCAGGCACCTATGTCCAGAAAAAAAGAACTGGAGATAAAAGGAAAGGAAAAAGGGTGGGAAACCTTCATCTCACTCCAAAATGCCAGGTGATGTTGAGGCTGGAGCGAGACATTTCCGTGAGTAGCCAGACTGACAGTGTACCCCCATTCCTCCAAGCTCCTCCAGCAGCATTCCAATGCAATTTCAGAAGTTTGTCCAAGGAAAAGGTTTTCCCCTGCGGCACAGCCGTGGCAGCTGCAGCTGGAGCTGCACAGCAGCAGCAGAGCCAGACACTCAGGTTATGGCTGAGCACATCTTTCCTCAGCTTTGGGAGCATCTGCTCCTCCTGTGCAGCCGAGGACTCTCCAGGACGCTCAGACCAGTGAGCCCTGGCTTCATTTGTGAGTTCTTGTACCCCACAATGCCAGGAAAATGAGAATTTCCCACAAAGCTCAACCCCTCAGGGCACCCGGGCCATTCAAACTTGGTTTTGAGGAAGAACTGAAGTTAATCCAACACAGGCTCAGACCACCCCATTCACAGGTTAGAAGTACTAATAAATCACATGGAATTTTTGAGATGTGTGTAGGTAACTGGTGGGGTTTTTTTTCTCCTTTTTCACGTCATTTTCATACATTTCTCCATGAAACTTATGAACCCGTAAGAGCGAGGAGAGCCCGGTCATAGCACAGCGATGCTTTTGCAAAACTGAGGTGACATCGTCTGGCCAACCCTGTCTCTGCAGGGATTATCCCGGAACAGGCGGAACGGGAATTCTGCCCGTCAAGGAAAACCCCGCACAACTGTGGGCTGTGGAGCTGTGGTGCCAGAGCCTCCTCCCAGGAGCCAAGCCCCCCTCAGAGGCCAAAACAAAGCAACCAAATAGGACACAAATAGGACACAAATAGGGAGGAGCCTACCCAGGGCTCCCCCCTGGAGCTCCGGCACGGGCAGAGGATGCTGCTGCCTCCTACAGCCCCGCACTCAACTGCAGCGGGGAAGAACTTCCACAGGGAGCGGCTCTGGGAATAGCACAAAGGGGCTGAACGAACCTAACCACCCTAGAACAAGTCCCTGTAGGGTTGGTTCCAAAATTTCCGCAGGGAGGCATGGGAAGGCTTTCTGACCTCCTTATCTGCTGCCCATATAATTTTAAACATTGTTCGCTGACCACAGTTTCCCCTTCTGCACTATTTAATTCAAAAAAGCTCTCCAAGCCGTACAGGTTTTCTCTTATAGTGACTCTTATAGGTGAGTTCCCTTAACTTAAATAAAAACCATAATTATACTTCTCAGGCACAGTTGCTGGGTCCCTGTCATCTTTTGCCTTGAGCTTGTTCAAAATCTCCAGCCACAGCACCCCAAGTCTGTGACAGCCAGGCTCCAGCAGAAATGTCCTCTGTGCCAGGGGGTCTGGGGTGGCCCTGAGCCACCAGCACAGAAACGGCTCTGACCCCACAGACAAGGACAGAGGTCCCACAGGAGCAGAGTGAAGCCTAAAAACAGGTTAAAAAAACCCCCCAAAAACCCACACCAGGATGAAAACAGGGATCTGGCCAAATGTCGGGAGTTTTCTTGGACAGTGATACTTTGAAGGTCAACACCAGCGCACATACAAAGAAGGGAAAACTTCTTTTTCATGTCACAGTATTTCTTTTTTTTTTCATTGTAACACCGAGAGAAATGCCTTGGATTCTCACATTTCTACTTTCTACTGAGGTATTCAGCCTCTGGGAGTACAGAGCACACACCAACACCGTGACCAATCTGATAAACCTCCAAGGTGTGTACTGCTCTGCCCTCAGCTCCCACTACAGCTACAGCTCTGAACAGAGCACCTCTGTTCAACTGAATACCAAAAAACCCTTCTCAAAGTTTAAACAAGTATCTTCTCTTGGAAAAAAAAATCAGACCCAAATAGGTTTCTTTTCTCTTTTTTCACACCCCCCCCCGAATAGATAAATACTTGCAATTAATGGGACTAAAGTTAAGCCTTCAAGACTAAGTACCTGAACACTTGCCTTGCTACTGGTTTATGGCATATTAAGGATTTGTTGTTTCTATAGGTGTTGTAGGGGTCTTTTGCATTATTTTTAGACAACAAAAACATTTTGAATGTTACAATGATGCTTTAACTGCCGATGGACACGCGCATCTCAAAGTTAAAATAAGTGTCAAATTAACCAAAGCTCAATTTGGATGTTGGCCAGCGAGTTCTTGCCCCCTGTGCTGCCTGGTTAACTTAGTGGAGCCTCAACAGTGTCAAGATGTCTTTGCTTTCATTTATTAACCCTGTTTTCATTGTGGAAAACCCACAGAGCTACAAACCTTCAGCTCACACCCACTGCTCAAGCTGTTTGCTTCTACCCCAGGTGGAACATTTGTGCTCTCTGACCTGGAACCTGGCACAGATCCCTAGGAGCCACATTCCAGGGCAGCAACCAAAACACTGCCTTTCAGCCATTTAAAAAAGATTAGTTTTAAGTATGAAATGAATATTTTTATTTACAAAAACAGTGTTTGCCCCTCACCACTTAACAAAAAAGTTGCAAAAAAAACCCCAAAACCAACCCTCTCCAAACTCCAACTCCATTACGGAGGTCTGAATACATTAAATAAGCATCATAATTTAGGAGTTCTGGAGGAAAAAAAAAAGTAACAAAGCTGTGTTTGAGCTCAAGGTGTGAGTTCTAGGAAAGAAAATAATTTTTTTTCTGTTTATATCCATGCTCAACCTCAGATGTTTCAATTAAGGATCAGGAACCCATAACACCACATTTTAGCACACACAATGTGCGACTACTATTACTTCTCTGACTGCTATGGAAGTGAAGAACACAAGAGGCAAACAGAACTATCTAAAGCAGGCAGACTGACTACAAAGATCTTTGTTCCAACAGATTTTCAATACTGCAGGAGTTTCATCTAAACGTTTTTATAAATCTTCACATCACCAAGCTTGCAGGAGCAGATTAATGCAGTTAGTTTGCTCACTTAAGCACTGCTGACTCTCCAAGTCACAAAATATTCCTGTTATTAATGCAAATTAGCTCAGATTGCACTAATTGATTGAGTAAATAGAGATGAAAATGCCTATGATCCCATTCAAGTGGGTACAATCACTGCTTTCTTCACCACAAGTGTATGCTGTAGACATTGCTGAGAATTCAAAGTGACTGAAATCCAGAACTTCTTTTAAATACATTGGATAGAAGACACAATTGAATTGCTGTCAATTCAGGTGATTTCAGGGTGCAGTAAACTGCTGAACTCTTACTCTGGTTGTAGTGGGTGAATTCGCCATGAATTCACCATTAAACATTTCGCAGCATGTACACTGCCACAGCTCAGTACCAGCTCAGTAGCAACTTTAATTTATGCAGCGACCTTAAACTCTTTGGTGGTTTGGTTTTGTGGTTTTTTTTGTTTTTTGTTTTTGTTTTTTTGTTTGTTTTTTTTTTTCCTGAGGAAATATGCACACCTAATACTGCAGAGAACTGAGACTGAAATGGATTGGGAGAAACGTGCAGCATGTCAGCATGGTGAAGCATGGAAAGGTGTCACAGTATTCTGTTTCCTCAGCTCCTCAGGGCTGAAGACCCACCAGGCTTGTTGATAGGACATTTCCTCATTCTGACAAGGTGCACCTCTTTTTGGTCACCTTCTGCCAGCTGTCAGGAGAAGGGACAGTATTGTCACCTTGTCCTTATGTGAGCCTGCGAGGACAGATGGATTCCCAGTGCTCAGGTGGCTTCAGCTGCTTGATGGGATGGGTAAAAACAGCCCGGGTGCCCCAGCAGACTGAGCTGTGCCATCTTCAGCTGGGTGCTCCAGTCACCTGTGGGACACTTCCAGGGACAGAGCGGGTATCAGGGATTCTGTGGTAAGAATCCACAGTTCTGTAACCTCACAGTCCCAGGATAGCACCTAAGAATATAAACCTCTCCATGTGCTGATCAGAATGCAGGGTAACATCATGCTTACCTGAAGGTTGTCTTTGCCACGTGCTTGGCATCTCAGAAAATCAGATTTGGGTTTTGAGAGTTCTCACACTCTTCTACATGTGCGGATTTTCCACCCAGGAGTTTTCTCATCCTGCTTAGTTCTAGCTCACAGTCACTTTGTGGAGGGGGAGGAGTTTTTGTCAGGTTCCTGTCTTGCCCTGCGGTGGAGCCACCATCCCTGGAGATATTGGAAAGACACGTGGATGAGGTGCTTAGGGACATGGTTTAGTGGTGGCCTTGGCAGTGCTGGATTCGAACCTTAGAGATCTCTTCCAACCTGAATGATTTTAAGTATGGATGGGTTGCCTTCACTGACAGAAACAAATTTCAGGAAATATGCAGTTGAATCCATGATTTGAATTTAAAAAAAAAAACAGCCAACCAAAAAGCCCCAATCAAACTTTAACTAGTTGAACATTATCCTTTTTCACTGTAGGATGATTATAGTGCTGCATGTAAAAACTGAGCAAACCTACCGTGAAATGGGAAATACCTTTCTGATTTTCAGACACATTCCCCAAAACAATCATCACCAATTTGGAGGTGCAGTTACAACCTACACACAATGTCTCCAGGAGTTATACTCTGTGACAAACTGCCACAGTGACGCTTACGAAAGATGATACGGATTTCTCAACTAGTTGGTGAAAGGAATAGAAATCTGTGTTTATTTTATGACTATACCCTTGCTGGTTTGCTACACTACTTCTGCAGCAGCAGGTTGGTTCTACATTAAATGCTTCCTAGACTACCCTCATAAACCAGGTCTCAGTTCACTGATAGTGGTTCTGCACCTTTGTGCTGCTGGCTACATTGCTCAGTAATTTCTCTATTAAGAGGTAGTCTAGAAATGCTTTCTTTTGACTACTTTAGGGCTAAATTTCAAGCAGTTAAGCATGTAACTGATCACACAAGATGGTTTTTAAGAGCAAATAGGAAGACCCCATTAAAGCCAGAATGGTTCACTGAGAGCTGTCCTCTCCTCAGGCACTGCCTTGCAGGCACAGGAGACCCCTCCCGAGGTTAGCACAGGCCTAACATTCCCTGTTTGCCTTTCCTGGCAGTGAAATCTCAGTACCTACAGCACCAACCCTGAGGATGAGAGCAGGGCACATTCTAAAGCAAACTGGACCCCAGCAACAAAAAATTCAGAAACCTCTGTAGCATCTGGCACAAACCTAAAGTCTGCCTGCAGCCCTTATCACCCAGAACTCAGGGGCAGATTTCCTGACGTAAATCCTGTTTCATTTTTATCAAGGAAAACAGACCTACTCATTTAATCTGCCTACAGGTTGAATTGCTGGATGTATTCCAATATGTACTAGATGAAAAAAAAATTAACAGTTAATTAATTTTTGAGAGGAGGGTTTTTAAGAATGAATTCAGTGAATGAAATTGTAGCACTGAATGACAGTCAATCCTGAATAGTCAAAAGCATGAATATTTTTGAACAGTTTCAGCTTCCTTCTCTTTCTAATCCCATCTTCAAAACAGATTATTAAATGTCTGAAAAAACTGTTAAGAGATTTTTTGTGTAAGGAAAAGTATACAAAGGGCCCCAAATCCACAACTGCTACCACTTTAAGCACCAAAACCTCATCTACTTAAGATCCTGAGAAAAAACAACTACTTTTTCATCTGCTAAACTGTAGAAAGATAATGCTTTTGT
This sequence comes from Malurus melanocephalus, assembly GCF_030028575.1. Taxonomy (NCBI): domain Eukaryota; kingdom Metazoa; phylum Chordata; class Aves; order Passeriformes; family Maluridae; genus Malurus; species Malurus melanocephalus. The sequence continues at coordinate 115,099 of NW_026624247.1, forward strand.
TTCAAGTGAATTTTGGGAAAAAAACTCAAATATTTTTATTTGCTCTGCTGCACCCACACGAATTCTTACTCAGCAGCAGGAACAGTAAACACTCCTGTATTCCCAGTATGCACATCCTTGCAGGCAACAGCTCCTGTTGTGTGTAAACGAGGAAGAGTCCCCAGAGAACACCACATGTAAAAGCTGATTTGCAAGCTTGCATGGCAGTCTGGAAAGCTCAGTATAAAAGAAAAGCATTGTAAAATACACTTTTCTGTATATTCAGAGATGAAAATGTATGTTATTTCAAGAAAATAACTCTGTACCTACAAGGTAAAGCAAGAATGAAACACTAAACATATTTTGGTGAAGTATCAGCAGTACTATTTCTTCTAAGTTCAATCAGAAGAGAAAGGTGCTCTCTTTTTCTGTATTTATTTTTAGGTGAATTTTTGAACTTCTAGATCTGATCAACTTAAATAACATTTGGTGGATTTGATGCACTGCACTTCATAGATAGTATCAACACAGGGTACATCCTTTAAGAAAAACACTGAAATGCTTACACATAGTACTATGAAATCCTAAACAGGGAATTGTGATAAACCTCACATGTGTTCGGGCTGGAAGCTGTCACACAAGCCCAGATAGACTTAAGAGAATATGCATTCACACTTTAAAAGCATTGCACAAGAAAACACAATTTTTCCCCTACTTATGGAAGAGATTTAGGAAAGACATGTGACAGTCCCAGGGCTCTTTGAACAGCCTTCTTTCATGTTGTTTTATAAATGTGAGGCAATTTGTAAAAATACCTGACACATCAAAAAAAGGTTTGGAAGTTAATTTATTTAATTCTGTTACAGTGCTTCAATAGGATGCTACT
>NW_026624248.1:0-26242 GCF_030028575.1 Malurus melanocephalus
GGAGGAGATGGAGCTGACCCTGGTGGGGCTGCAGTACTCGGGCAAGACCACCTTCGTCAACGTGATCGCGGTGAGCCCGGGGGCCGCCCCGCATCCCTCCATCCCCGAGCAGCCCCAGGGAGCGGCTTCACCCCTGTGCCTTGGACCCCCCCATTACATCCTCATTGCAACCCCATTGCATCCCCATTGCACCCTTGCGCCTTGGACCGACCCCCCCCCCCCCCCCACTGCGCCCCTATTTCACCCCCATTGCACGTCCTCATTGCACCCCCTGGGCCATTCTCAGAATGTCTCCCCCCATCGCACCCGAGCCTGAAAATGCCTTCGGGGAGGGGTGCAGGGTGGGGCGGGATGCGGGATGCAGCAGTGGGGTGGGTACACTGTGGGGTGCGGGTCCGGGAGGGCCCAGGCGAACCGCAGCGTTTGTCCCCTCATCCCCAGAGCCGAGCGCGGTGCTCGGGGCCACAGCCGGAGCAGAGCCTGGGGAGGGGTCCTGGCACCCCCTGCCCTTCCCGGCGGGGGCCCCGCCAGCGGGCAGTGATGCCCTGGATTGCGGGAGCCTCGGCCCTGCGAGCCGGGCAGCTGCTGCTGCTCTCGTACCCGTAGCAGCAGGCGCTTTGTCATCGTCCCTGCCGCCGACGGGACGCGCAGGTGGGGCCTTTGGCGACCCTGTCTGCTCGGTGCCGTCGGGGTTCCTTGCCTGGGGGCCGGTGGAGGAGATGTTTGCCTGCCGACCTTCCTCGGGGAGCATCCACCAGCAGCAGCGTCCTGTGGGTGCCGGTTGCTCCACACCCAGACAGGGCAGTGACACCCACCTGAGCCCCTCCAGTGCTGGCATCCCCTGGCTGCCCGCCTCGTCCACAGGGTCCCTGCATCCAGCAGCGGATCAGGAGCTGGATGTCCCGCATCCCAAAGCCCAGGGCGTGGTCTCACCCTTGGGGTCTCCCCTCTTGCTTTTTGGGTTGTTCTCACCCTCTCCAGGTGATGCTTCGAGGCGGGAGGACCCCGAAGGGGTGGGTTTGGGGGTTGTTCCCGGGGTTTCGTGGAGGCAGGTGGATGCAGATCCTCCAGTTGCCCTGGTTCCCCCTCTGCCCCTAGTCCCTGCACGTGTCTCCACAGTCCATGCTGGCCATGGCTCTGAAGCAGTGAGTCGTGGCTGCTCATTCAGGGTGCCGGAAGTTCCTGGGCTATCAGGGGATTTTCAGCTCTTATGGGGCTTTTTTGCACTGGAGCCATGCTCTTTGGGAGGTGCTGAGGAACAAAAATGTCCTTCCTGAAGTGTCTGGCGGCAGAGAGAGGACACCCTAAAATTTTTTTCATCCTGGAGATGATGGCACTCTTGCTCTTGAGCTGTTTTGCTGCTGCTTCAGTCTCCTGCTGGTTCCCCCCATAAACCAACATCAGCCTCTGGAGACAGGGAGCTTTTTGGCTCTGGGCCAGTGGCCCTGAGCAGCAGTTCTATTTTCGGAGGACCTCTCCCCACCGTGTGCATGTTTGACAGTCAATTTTTGCAGTCCCATGCCAGGGTGGGACGCAGCAGTGCCACGTGTGGGCTGCTCCTGCTCCGGATCCCCTGTATGTTGCTGCCTGTTAACAGCCCAGGCTGCCTTAAAAATGGCAAAGTTATTTAATGTTGGTTTTAATCACCCAGATAAGCTGTGAAGGGTGTTGGAGCTTTATCCCAGACCTGCTGTGCTGTTCTGCCTGCACAGGGCTGGAAATCCCAGGGCTTGGTGTTGCTGGGCTCCCTGTTCCCCCACATGCCTCCTCCTTTCCCAGCCACATCTGGAGCAGACTCAGCGTGGGCTTTGTGGGGTTTGAGAGTAAATATTTTGTAGCTGGCAATTTTACTGAGGGCAAGACTCGTGCACCAGGACTCTCTGCTTAGGCAGGATTGCTGGTGTAGGGAAAAGGAATTTTGAGGAGTTATAGCAGCTCTTGAGGGGGCTGAAGTTGGCACCATGGCCTGCTGGTCTGTCCTGTCTGTGGTGGGATGTTTGAGACCCTGACAGGGCAGTCGGGCTCAAGGTGCTGAGTTCAGCCTCTCAAGTTATGTGGAAAGTTCAAGTTTCTCGGCAGATGCACACAGAAAGGGGCACCAGCTTTTGAGAAGACATCCTGGAAAGAAGGACTTGTTGGGGACAGTGAAATAGAAGCATGACACCAAAAATGCCAGCTCAACAGGAACTCCCTGAGAAGGGCTGGAGGCGCCTGGCTTTAGGGTGTTGCAATGGAGTTGCTGGAAGGAGAAGTAGCTGTGATTTGGGCTTTGTGGGGGGGAAAAAAATTGAACTGAAGAAGTATGGGGTTTTGGTGTTGTTGGAGAAACCTCACAAGAAGCCTTTGTGGGGCTGGAGCTGCTCTGGTGGGGTTGGCACCATCCTTTTCTTCCAGGATTTGTAGCTGGTTGAAGAGTGGACTCTGGTTCCCTGGAAGGTGGGTGGCTCCTCCAGCAGCCAGGCTGTGGTTGTGCCAGGCAAGGGCTTTGCTGAAGGCAGCTGTGATCAGGGTGACTTCTGGGTCACCTGCCTAGGGATTTTGATTTTCCAGTGCTTATTTTTCATTTTCCTGGCTGTTGGGAGCTGAGGCTTGAAATCTTGCCTGCAAGGACAAGTGAAAGCTGTAAACACATGTGGTCTTGGTTTAACCTGAAGCCAGTGGGCCTTTAGCTGCATTTGATCTGATGGTGACAAGGGTGACTCGAGGGCGTTGAGAGCTCCTCAGCAGGTGCTGGGGCCCAGAACCTGTCAGTGCAGGCCATGGTTAGAAGAGAGTGTTGCTGCTTTTTAACATCACACACATTGCACCTGTGATAGAGCCTTCCAGGAGAGTGAAGCCACAGAGTGCTGGAGTGTTGGACATGGATGGTGGGAGCTCTGGGGCACCATCCCGTGCTTCAGCTTTGCTTGGAGGGTGATTCAGTGCTGTAAGAGGAAGCAGGAGCTCCTGGAGTGAGTTCAGTGGAGGCTATGAAGATGCTGAGAGCATCTCTTAGGAGGACAGGCTGAGGGAGCTGGGGCTGTTCAGCCCAAAAGAGATGGCTGAGAGGGGCCCTCCTCATCAATGTCTGTCAGTGCCTGCAGGGAGGGGTCAGAGGATGCACCAGGCTCTGCTCCATGGTACCTGGCAATGGGAGGAGAGGAATGGACAGAAACTGATGCTTGGGCAGAAACTGATGCCCGGGAAGTTCCACCTGAAGGTGAAAAAGAACTTCTTTCCAGTGCAGTGACTGAGCATTGAACAGGCTGCCCAGRGAGGCTGTGGAGTCCTCCTCACTGGAGATATTCCAGAACTGTCTGGCAATAATGCTGTGCCRTGTGCTCTGGGATGTTGGTTGAACAGGGAGCTTGGATCAGATGACCACCATGGTCCTTCTGACCTGACCCATCCTGTGAAAGCACATCAGCCCTGTGCTTGACACACCAGGATGGTGGGTGGCATGGCAGGTACCCAGCTCTCTGACAGCACTGATGGTGAGGGCATGGCCCCATAGCAGAGCTCAGTGCCTGCTCCCACCCAACCCCAGAGAGACCCCGAGCCCTTCATGAGCCAGCTGACCCATCTTGGCAGTGCCTGAGCCTGGCAGGGAGCTCCAGGTTTGCAGGGTCCCCAGGGATTGCTGGGGAGGTAGAGGAGAGAGTTGCTGAGGGAAATGTTGTTCTGATGCTTTTGCACCAGTCTGTCTTGACCACCCACCTCTTCAGTAACCCCAGAGGTGTCCCTTGCACAGGGTGTGGCAGGGTGAGACCCATGGGTCCACATGCTGCCCCATGGTCGTTCTGCCTCCAGATGCAGCACTTGGGTTGTCCACAGCTGTGTCTTTGCCCTTTAGTTTCACAATGCAAAAGGTGGTTGGTTTTCTGGGGGGTTTCTCCATATTGCTCGAAGAGGAGGAGAGTCTGGCTGGGGCATGTTCTTGTCTTGCTGCTGCAAGCTCTGTCAGCACGGGCCAAGAAAAACGGACAGCGTGGCTTTCCTGAGATCATAGGATCAGAGTGATTTGGGACCTTTAAAGACCACCTTGTCTCACATCCCTGCCATTGGCAAGCACATGCAGGGACATCTTCCACTATCCCAGGTTGCTCCAAGCCCCATCCAGCCTGGCCTTGGACATTTCCAGGGATGGGGCAGCTGCAGCTTCTCTGGGCCACCTCTCGGATTATAAAATATCTCTTTATATCTTATATATAAGTTTCCCTCCGTGTTGGAGCTTGGACATGGGTTTGGCAGGGACTCAAGTGCCACTTGGCAGGAGTGCCAGGTCAGGCAGTGGTGGGAGACACCCAGCCCGAGATGCTTTGGGCTCCCACACAGGGCCATGCTCTGGTGGAGACACAGCTGCACAGGCCCAGGGGCCAGGCTTGCAGCACTGCCATCTCTGCTCTCTGGGGAGCAGGGCTGCAGAGCAACCAGCAAGGATTTATCTAGAGCAGATCGCATCAGTTCGGTGTCATCCTATGCTGGGACAGGTGACAGTTGCCTGGCCATGGTGAGGAGCAGAGCCTGACCACCTCAGCTCTGCACACTGCTCACCAGAGCWGCTGGAGGCTGAGGTGGCTTCCTTGCCTGTGCCCAGAGGTTCTGGGCATTGTCTGAGCAAGAGATGATGGCTAAAATGGCAGGTGATGTGGTGTCCATGTCCGTGTGCCAGGGGATGGGGCTCTGCATGAGCTGGGGGCACTGCTTGCCCTGGCAAAAGCTGAATTCTGGCCACCTCTCCCAGTAACCCAGCTGGAAGGTGTTTGGGCTGGGCAGAAAGGTCACTTGCCTTCTAGGCAGGGCACCAAGGTGGAATGGTTTGGACAGAGTGGTGGGGGATCCTGGCAAAATCAGCAATGAACTGGGGTCTGTAAAGACCTGATCTGCCATTTGTAGCTACAAAATCCATCTTGCCTGCAAGGATTTTTGTGTTTCCCAGTGAAATCCCATTCTTAAGCTGTAAATGTGGCTTGGCATCATCTTCAGGGTCAGCAGGGATGCTACATCCATTACATAACCAAAATTTGGGGGAAGAATGTGTCCAGTGAAGCTTTTGCATGTCTCCAGCTGGGTGCTCTCTGCTTTCCTGGCAATGCAGCTGTGGATGGCTGCACCCTGCAGGGAGTTGAAGATGAGTTGAAGATGTGTCAAAGACACCAGGGTCAGGGGTGGTTGGAGCAGGGAGAGAGGACACTGTTTCCACCACTGCTTTCAGAGAGCAGCTGATGGAGGAGGAGTACCTCTGTGGGTGCTGGGACAGCAGGGAGCACATACCAGCCATGCTGAACCTCAGTGCGTTGCATTCCCAGCTCATTTTGGATAGCTCAGGTGATTTTGTGTCAGCCCCTCAGCCATGGGCAGCCTGGGGGCAGGGGCCACACTGGGAGAGGGGTTTGGGGCAGGGAGCAAGGCTGTGCCTCAATCACAGAGACGTGCTCTCCCACCCATGGGGAAAGAAGAGGTGGCTCCTGTCTCCTGCAGCCCATCCTGGAAGAAGCTTCTGTCACACTGGAACCATATCTTATGTGGCTTTTGCATGGCCAGCAGGTCCCACGATGTGCTCTGGGATCCTGAAGCTTCCAAGAGCTCTTTGGCAACTGCTCTCTGTGCCCACCAATCAAAACCTGAGAATTTCTGAGTTTCATAAAGCTCAGTTGTGTGTGGAACCTCAATCCATAGGAGACATCCCCTGTGGGTCCCTGCCTGCTTCCCCTCCTGTCCCTACACCCTTCCCCACAGTGGTTTCTGGGTACAGCGTGGCCTGAACACCCCTTGGCTGCTGAGTTTTGCTGCTGAATGCAAAAGGGATATGAAAAAGGGAAGTGGTGTGTGTTGCAGAGCCTTTGGAAGAGGTCAGGAAAATCCTGGGGATTTGCTGATGTGGTGCATCTGGAGGAGCCAGGCTCAACCAGGCACAAAAATCTGTTTATGAGAAAACAGCATCAACTGACTTCCTGTTTTGAGGTTTGTGTTAACTAAGACAAAACCCCTCAAGAAACTGAGGTTTTAAGGCAGTGAAGAGCTGCTAGGATGAATTTGGCCATGGTGGTTCCTGCAGGTTTCTGGCACTGATGGCCAAAATCCCCACAACTGCATTCTCCTGGTTAACGAAGTCTTCCCTTCTGGCTCCTCAGCATTCCGCAGCATGGCCTCCCCCCAGGACACATTTACAGGCAGTGAGCCTGATTTGAGCCCCAGGGAAGCTGCTGGAGGCAGTAGCACAGCAGAAGGGCTGTGCCAGCTCCTGTCTCCCTCCCTAGAGATGCCACTTCACTGCTGGGACTGTCCCTAACATCCCTGTGTGCTGGCACCGTCCTGCAGCATTGGGATTTGAGCAGCAAAGTGTGAGGAGGGATGGGTTTTACCAGACCCTTGGGTGTGGTGCTGGCCATGTGGGCTAGTGAGCCAGCATCAGCAGAGGGATGGGTGCTGCTCCCTGCTCTGACAAGCCTGACCCACAGCAGCAGTGGGACAGTGCGACCCCACAGGGATCTCAGCATCTGATGCACAAACTCAGCAAACATCGGGGCTGCACTGGGAGCAGCTCCTGGAGAGGGGGAGAGGGGCTCTTTGTGAGCCCCAAGTCACCCAGTACAGGCAGGATGAAGGACTGGGGACCAAAAGCAGAAGTGAGTCTGGTTTGAGCTGGGTCATAAATGATCCAAAGCACAAAACACGCTGGTGCCCCCAGGACTTGCAGCCGGAAAGGAGCTGGAGCAGGAGGAGTCTCCCTGGGTGGGGAGCCCAGCCTGAAACCCTCACCAGAGGTCACTGCAGAGGACAAAGGTCTCGGTCTCCTCCCATTAAGGGCTTGGGAGTCTCACCTTGAAAGAGCTGGGATGGACAAGCTCCCGGCCCACCGGGACAACACTGGGTCTAGGGCTGAGGCTTGCAGCTTGCTACAGGGTTGGGGACTGCACTGGGGCACCCAGGGAACCTGTGCCCAGTGCAGCAGCTCAGTGTTGTGATTTAGGAATGGTATTCCCCAGTTTAGGACTCCCATCTGTGCCCGGTGAAGCAGCTCAGTGTTGGAGTTTAGGAATGGCATTCCCCAATTTAAGGCTCCCATCTGTGCCCGGTGAAGCAGCCACAGTGTCATGGTTTAGGAATGGTATTCCCCAATTTAGGGCTCCCACCTGTGCCCAGTGCAGCAGCTCAGTGCTGTGGTTTAGGAATGGTATTCCCCAATTTAGGGCTCCCACTTGTGCCCAGTGCAGCAGCTCAGTGCTGTGGTTTAGGAATGGCATTCCCCGGTTTAGGGCTCCCACCGGTGTTTGCTGCTTGCTTCCCCTTTCCCTTTCAGCTAGAAGCACAGAAGACAAAGATCACATGTTGAGAACAATTTACAGTTTAAGAAGAATTTACTAAGAGAACAATTACTAAATTGTTTTAGTAATTTACTAAAGAAAAAATTACTAGAAACAGCAACGAGATAAGAAAACAGTAAGAGCAGCAATACTGATAACAAAATTGTACAGAGAGGGTGATTTACATGCAAAATACTCACCAAGCCAGGGACAATGAAACAATGGCTTCCCTCCACCCACCAGGCTTTCTCCCAACTGGAAAAGAACACCCATTCTTCTTGGAAGAGAGTCCCTGTTCCCTGGCCATGGCAGTGGTGTGAGGGGGAATGGAATAACTCTATGTCTTGGCCCCACCCTGTCCCTCTGGGCCAGAACCAGGACGCGCAGCATTCCTGTCATCCTGGTGGCACCTGGTGGCATCGTGTCTCCTGAGCTCTGTGCTCCTGGCATGGACCTGCAGGAGGAATGCCCCGTGCCCCTGGCAGAGCTTCTGGCCCCATTCCTCTGCCCCCTAACACTATTTCCCCTTTGTTCCTTGCAGTCAGGACAGTTCAATGAAGACATGATCCCGACAGTGGGCTTCAACATGAGGAAGATCACCAAAGGGAACGTTACCATAAAGGTAAGATGCACTTGGCACCACTGGTCAGGGCTCTTGGGATGAAAGAGGTGAGGGAGATTGGTGGCTCTTCTGCTGGAGGTAGAATAATTCCAGGGACCCCAGCTGCAGCTCATAGAATAGAAACATAGCATGGTTAAGGCTGGAAAAACCCTTTAAGATCAAGTCTAACTGTTCCCCCGGGAGAGCCATGTTCTCCACTAAACCAYGTCTCCAAGGGCCACATCCACATGTTTCGTTAACATTTCCAGTGATTGTGATTCCACCCTCTGGAAGTGAAAGATTTGCCCTATTAGGGTCCTGCAGGTGGAAAGCAGGTGTTAGCCAACACAGGAGGGGGTGGGGAGGGGTGTAGGAGATCCAGGCTGGTGCAGTAAGAGCCAGTCCAGGCTGCAAAGCTGGAGGTTTCCTTTTATCTCTGACTTGCTGGTAGGGACTGATGGATGTGGTCACCTTGCTGAGGGTGGTAGTGCTGGGAATAACAGGTCATGGCTTGCAGTGGTGGTGTCTGCCTTGGGAGCAAAGGAAGAGGAGGGTTCTACCTGATCTGAAGCCTTCAAAGACCCTGGGTTCTACTGGGAAATGGCTGTTGGACAGGCTTGAAAAGCTGGCTGGGGGATCTCTGGCTGCTGCAGGAACACTTGAGAGCATGCTGAATGTTCTGAAATGGGAAATATCCCTGGGAAATGCGAGGAGGTGCAATGGGCATGGGGAGGAGCACCTGGCTTGGGCCAGGGGTGTCCCTCCATGCCATCAGAGGCACAACACAGCAGAATTCAGCATCCTCCAGCTGCCCTTCCTGAGCTTTCTCCCTTCTTTATCAAGTCAGGAGCCTCCTCTCTGAGGTTTGAGCTGGAGAGGAGAGGATGGGGTGGGGTTTGATGCGTGGCCAGAATGCCCCAGGTGGCCACACGGGGGAGGAAGAGCGTTGGGCAGGACTGCGGGATGGACAGCACGGTGCTGGGGTAACGCTGCCATCTCCCTGTCACAGCTCTGGGACATCGGCGGGCAGCCGCGGTTCCGCAGCATGTGGGAGCGATACTGCCGTGGAGTGAGTGCCATCGTGTGAGTATCCCGGGGGCAGAGCTCTCCTGGCACCCCTGTGCTGCCGTTGAGCCTTTCCAGTGGGTGGGGGCATCATCCCACCCCGGGGAGCTGCGGTGCCTTCACTGACACCTGTGTCAGGAGTTAGGATCACTGAACCATTGTGGAATTATGAAGGTTGGAAAAGGCCTCTGAGATTGTGGTAGTTCATCATTCTCCCAATCCCTTATCTAAATCCATACATTCTTGTGTTAATTAGGTTTTTTTCCCTCTCCTCCACATAGCCATGGAGATGGGGGAAGTATCGTGGATACCTTGGTGTTCTGCCAGGGTTCAGACCAAGAAAGAGATCAACCATTAACACCACCATATTCACCACTAGACTGTCCCCAGATGGTTTTTGGATACCTCCAGGGATGGTGACTCCACCACTGCCCTGRGCARCCTGTGCCAGGGCCTGACTTTCTTTTCAGGGAAGAAATTTTCCCTRATATCCAACCTRAATCTCCCCTGGTGCAACTTGAGGCCATTTCCTCTGGTCCTGTCCCTGTCCCCTGAGAGAAGAGCCTGACTCCCAGSTGCMTGCCCCCCTGTCAGGGAGCTGGAGAGACTAAGAAGGTCCCCCCAAGCTTCCTTTTTTGGGGACTGATGTCCACATAGGCTTTGAGCAAAGGATAGCCAGGTCTCTCCAGCTGTGGCAGACCCTTCTCTTCCCTTCCAGCATCACTCAGTCCAGCTCTGCTCCTCAGATCTTACCCTTCCAGGCTCCCACGCATCCTCTGAGCTGGCTGCTCACTGCAGAGGCTGAGCAAAGCCCAGTAGAGGGGCTCAGCCCTTCCCAGAGRATTGTTTCCAGGTCATGATGTTTGTGTGCTGCCAGATAAATCTTGTGCTGAGAGCAGGAGTCTCAGTGCAACACCCACTGCTGAGTCAGCAAATCCGAGTGTCCCTGAGCGTCCCCTGCTCACAAAGGGGGCAGTAAAAGCCATCCCAGGGAGTCCAGGCTCGGGGTGAGCATGGCAGGGCGCTCATGGGACACAGGTTGTGTCTTCCAAAGGACAAACACTGATCCTGGGACACCACACTGGGGTTACTTCAACCCAGTCATGCTCTAAATATGCTCAGATATGCTCCAAATATGCTCAAATATGCTCCAAATATGCTCCAAATATGCTCAGATACTTACCCCAGGAGACCATGTCAGGGTTACTTAAACCCAATCAGAAAATGAGATTTACGGGATCTTTCCCAAGTGACCATACCCTGAAATTTGGAGGGCTGATTTCTGTTCTGCTCTTCCCAACTCTAAGCCTTGGCTGGTGAGGAGGAGTGGGACCTCTTGTTCTGTGTGTAGGGATGAACAGTGGTGTCAGCTCCTGCCCTTGCAGATTAGACATGGTGGGACATGGTCTTGGACCTGCAGGAGGGTTTTTGTTACACTTTTTATTACAATGAGCTTTGCTGGAAATGACAAAATCTTTGTTTTCTCCCTCCTTTTGCTGCCTCCTTCCATAATGTCATAATTTTGGCCCACATGGTTGTCAGGAAATAAAAGGACCTGTCAGCATCCAGGTCACACTCCAGTCTGCCCTCATCACATTGAGCTCAAGCTGTGTCACGTCCCTTTTCCTTTGCTCTCAGCCCTCCCCCTGCCCAGCGTGCCAAGGGCTGGGACAATCCCTAGGGGTGTTTTTCCATCTTGGCACAACATTCCCATTTTCCTGTGTTAAGCACTTTAGTAGCTCTTTTTCTATTTTTAAATAACTCCCCAAAGCATGATGAGCTGGATGGTGTTTCTCACTCCTTGTCTCCTGGCTTCTTGATCTTTGAAATCAAGGCTGCTTTGATCAGTTCCTCACCCAAGTTTTGGCTTCACTGACATCCTTTGCAGGATGGAAGTTGGCCTGTAAGAGCGAAATCCTTTCCCAAATCTCCCCTTCTGCTCAGAGCAGCATTGCTGGCCACCAGCCCCTCCCAAGATTACTCCATCAATGGGATAAGGAGGTCCTTCCCCTTCCTGGGTCATTGTCACCTCTCCATCAGCAGGTCCTCTTGCCTTCTCTGCCTCCATCCTGGTGTTGACCTGGGTGATGTCCTGTGCCCACGAGTCTCACTGGACATTTGGGGACAGCGTGTGTCCTGCAGCTTCTGCCTGGGCTTCCCTCACCCAGCCTGTCCCTGCTGTCAGCAGGGGGACACCTGCAGGGACAAGGATAGGGTGGTCCCCCCTCCCCTGGGAGATGTGAGGGGCCCTCAGCACCACAGCTGTCCTTGGTGGAAGGATCCCGTTATCAGCCATCCCCACGTGCTGCCCCAGTGTCCCGTGGAGGAGGTTTGGGGGTGGCACGAGGGCACAAAGACCTGGGCACCTGTGCTCAGGATTTCCCTTCTCTTGCAGGTACATGGTGGATGCTGCTGACCAGGAGAAGATCGAGGCCTCCAAGAATGAACTGCACAACCTGCTTGACAAGCCGCAGCTCCAGGGCATCCCGGTGAGCTGGTGCCTCAGTTGGTGCCCCCAGCCACTCGTGGTCCCCAGGCTGGGCACTGCCAGGGCTTGCAGAGCAGATCCAGGGAGGGATTTCCCTTTCCTGGAGGCATCCCTTCCCTGCTGCACTCCCCCAGCTGGGGCAGTGACGCTTTCTGGGTCAGAACTGGGCTGAGGAACAGAGGGAGCTTTAGGGCAGGGAGCACAGACCAGGCCCCCGTGGGTGAAATCTGCCCTTCCACGTGGGTCTGCACCTGATTCACAGTGTGACAGTGAGGTCCAGTCTCCCGGGAGAGGAGCTGCTGGCCTGTGACACGTGCAGGGGGTGGGACATGGCGCAGCACCAGGCATGCTGCACGTGTGGGTGGGATGTGCTCCAGCCATCCCAAATCAGCATCCTTTGAAAGGAGCTCATTGAGCATCCTGCCACAGATCCCAAATGTCTGCTGCCAGCTCAATTAGCTCCTGCCATACCCCGCTGCAGTCACAGGCCTCTGAACACTCTCTTCTGAGAACAAACCTCCAGATTGAAACGGGGGAGATGCTGCACCCTGTGTTGCTGCATCCTGGGATACTGCATGCTATGCTGCTGCACCCTGTGCTGCTGCAGCCTGAAATGCTGCATCCCGATCCCGTGCTGCATCCCRATCCCGTGCTGCATCCTGATCCCGTGCTGCATCCTGTGCTGCTGCAGAGCCCTGGCACAGGGCGGGTGGCAGCCACAGCCTAGGCACCGCCCCATCAGGTGACAGTCACATGGCTGCTCCGGAGGGACAAACCAGTCCTGCTGGGCGGTTATTTTCCTTCCACAATCTGAGAACGCTTTTGTGGCTGTGAAGAGCTGTGAAGGAGAGATCAGTGATGGCACAAACAGCCGGTCCTGGTTTGTGCTGGTTGCCTGCAGGGTGGGTTGTGCCCAGCATCCGCAGCTCGCTCCTGCTGGGTAACATCAGGGTTGGCCATTTTGCTTGGCTTTTTGCTCAGAGACACTGAGAGGCTCCTGGGAGAATGTCCTGGGTGGCACAGCAGATGCTGGTGCCCTTCAGAGAGGCTCTGCTGTGGAGCCATCTCCACACTGGGGGTAGGGAGTGCACAGGAGATGCTGTGTGCAGGCTAATTGAGCAGTTAATTGTAATGCTCTGCCTCCTGATGCTGCTGAAGGGGGCTGCTCTGAGCCATCCTAGTGGAGGAGCCAGGGCTGTGTCACAAGCAGTCTGTGCTGCTGAATGGCAGAGGCAGGTTCCTGCCTGGTCTGGTGGCTTCAGGTGTCCCCTGTCCTGCCCTGCAGGTCCTCGTCCTGGGGAACAAGCGGGACCTGCCCGGTGCCTTGGATGAGAAGGAGCTCATTGAGAAGATGTAAGTGTGCCAGTGGGACACCCTGGGCAGCCACAGCGAGGCTGTGACCCGCTGCCCGTTCTGCGGTGTCCCCATCAGCACCATCACCTGTCTGGGGTGGCACTGCAATGACACTGTGTGACCCCTGCCCGTTCTGCCGTGTCCCACCATTACCATCACCTGTCTGGGGTGGCACTGTGGTGACACTGTGTGACCCCTGCCCGTTCTGCAGTGTCCCCATCAGCACCATCACCTGTCTGGGATGGCACTGCAGTGACACTGCGTGACCCCTGCCCATTCTGCCGTGTCCCCACCATTACCATCACCTGTCTGGGGTGGCACTGTGGTGTCCAGGGTGGGTTGGCACACACTGGTGGCCGAGAACGGCCAAGGTGACGCCTTGTGGAGACGCAGAGGAGCTGGAGCTGCCAGTGCCAGGGCTGGGTGCCACATGGTGGCGTGGGGGCCCGGCACASMGTGGYACTGGCYRGTGGAGCTGCTYTCCCCCAKMTACCACACTGGACAGTGGCACTGGRCTCCTGCACRGTGRGGATCTGGGATGCTGKGCTGCCTGACARCATTTCCTCCCCTTCAGCCACCCTCAGAGCCCCTCTGGGCCACGGGCACCTCCCATACTGCCAGTCTGTGCCGCCCCCCAAACCTTCCTGCCCCTCTGTCTGCAGGGCTGCGGGGAGAGCCATGGAATTTGGTGGCCAGCTTCTCTGTCCATGGGATCAGGTCCCTCCTGCCCTGTCACACAGCCCCCCACCCAGACCACCCCTGCCCCTCAGGCATGGAGTGATGGTGCCCTCCCCTGCCCCACCCRGAGAGCSTGGRGAGCTGCTGCCCCTCCAGTGTGCCCTGTCTGGGAGCAGGGTCCAAAGGGACCCCTCAAGGGCTGCCTGGGGGTGTCTCCCACTGCTGCCCCACAGCTCAGGCTGGAGCCAACACCTGCTCCTTTCCCCCCAGGAATCTCTCTGCCATCCAGGACCGAGAGATCTGTTGCTATTCCATCTCCTGCAAAGAAAAGGACAACATCGGTGAGTGCCACGGGCTGGGGTCACGGCAGGGCGGGGGCTGCCCGTGCCCACGTGTTTGCCCAGCTGTGGGAGGASGGACAGCCAGAGGCTCTAAGTGTCCCCTTCCCTCTGCAGACATCACCCTACAGTGGCTTATCCAGCACTCGAAGTCCAGGCGAAGCTGAGGTCCTGTGGCCTGGCTCGGATTGGGAAGATGCCATTGTACAAGCCCGTGCCCCTCTCTCCTGCTCTGTCCCTCCAGCTCTCTCTCTAGATGGGTATTTTTAGGGGACCCCAGGCTCTGTTCACATTGGGGCAGAGTCCTTGTTTTTATTGTAAAGAARATGTCYGACTGCCCTCCTCTCCTCTCCTGCCCTCTCTCTCTCCCTCCATTTTGGCACTGTTCTGTTGTTGTCCGTGTATACAGTATATATATATATGTATATATATTTTAATTTTTTAATTTAAGGGATAGTGCTGTTATTAAACTGGGCCCTGTGAGTGGTAAGAAAGCTGGGGCTCCCCGAGGCCAGCCAAGGGTCAGCTCTGGGAGGAAGAGGAGGGTGGTAGCAGAAGGCAGCCCTTGGGGATGGGACTGTGCCAGCTGCAGGCAAGTCCCCTGAGGGTCCCTCTCCCCTTCTTTGGGGGTMCTGCTGCTGCCTCCAAGCAGAGACCACCCTGGGGGTGCTGGGAGTGCCCACCTGCCCTGCCTGCCTTGGGGTGGGAGGGTGCCAGTGCCACCTGCTGGCTCCTCACTCCTCTGGGGACAGGGGACAGGAATTAGGCACAAGCCACTGCGATCAGCCTTCCCCTATTGCCTCCATTTCCCCAACCCCTCTTTTGGGCCCAGGACCACTCGTCCCCCTGCCCCACATGTCCCCTGCTCATGTGCCTGGGCCGAATGCTGCCCACTGCCCAGCCTGGCAGCTTGGGGGATGGTCTGGGGCACTGACACCAGTGCTGGGGGCCCAGCAGTGCCAGTAGCCCCTGGGGGAGCGGGGGGCTGGCACCTGCCTCCCCCCTGTCCTGGGGCTGGCTCAGTCCCTGAGCCCTCAGGACAGCTGTGCTGGCTCCCCACATGCCAAGTGGCATCGCCTGTGCACGGCTGGGGCTGCTGGCTCTGCCCCGGCCAGGGACATCCCTTGGGGTGCTGGAGAGTAGGGACATCTGGAGACACACTCAGAGCATCTGTGCACCCTCAGTGCTGCCCACCTGATCCAGAGGGATGTGCCCTGTGACTCTTCCTCATGTCCTGCTCCCCAATCCTGCTCCCTGTGCTCTGCTCCCCATTCCCTGGTCCCCATTCCTGCTCCCCATGCTTGTTCCACGTTCCTGTTCCCCATACTCTGCTCCCTGTGCCTGCTCCCCATTCCTGCTCCCCATTCCCTGCTCCCCATTCCTGCTCCCCGTGCCTTCCTCTTCATTCCCTGCTCCCCATTCCTGCTTCCCATTCTCTGCTCCCCATGCTTTTTCCATATTCCTATTCACCATACTCTGCTCCTTGTGCCTGCTCCCCATTTCTGCTCCCCATGCTTGTTCTCCATTCCCTGCTCCCCATTCCTGCTCTCTGTTCCTGCTCCCCATTCCGTGCTCCCCATTCCTTGCTCCCGATGCTTGTTCCACGTTCCTACTCCCCATTTCCTGCTCCCCACCCCTTCTCCCCACTCCCCATGCTACCCCCTGCTCTGCCCAGGCTGGCAGACACTGGAGCCGTGGGGCAGGGGCAGCAGGGCCCTGGGGCCAGCGGTCAGGGCTGTGTCTGCAGAGGCTGGAGGACTGGGAGCCCTGTGGGGTGGGAAGGGCTGTGGCTGTGCCATGTCTGTGCCACTGGTGGGAGCTCTGCAGGAGCAGCCTGGGGTGGTTTGGGGGCACTCGGCTGGCACTGGAGGGTGCAGGGGGAGGCAGCTGCCCATCCCAGCACAGGGCTAGGGTGGGGATGGCCAGGGGGGCTGCAGGGCCCCTCTCAGCCYCTTCCTGCTGAGCTCCAGGATGTCAGGCCGGGAATTTATCTTCTGTTCTTGTTTTTGCAGAATTGCACAAAGAGAGGTTTCCTTTTGTTGTTTTGGTTTTTTTTTTTTTTAATTTAATGACTTGTAAAGTGTTGTCACCCCCCTCCCCCCCTTTTTTTTTTTTTGTAAGAGATATTTTGACTCAGATTTGACCTCTGTTGGGAAATGATTCTTGTAACTGTACAATTTTTTTGCCTCCTAATAATAAATTAACAATTTTGCGTTGCGGGTGTGGTTGCAGTCACATTACTTCCTTGCCATCATTGCCACCCATCCTGCCAGGGATGATGGTCCCTGACCCCTGGGTAGCACTGGGCACCTGTGTGGTCACCCAGGAGGTGCTGGAGGCACCTCTGAACGCTCTGGATGCCTTCTTTTCTTGGCCTGGGTGCCACGACCAGCTTGGACACTCCATCTCTGGCCATCATTGCTGCTGGACCTTCCTCTGCCCCTTCTTGTGTYCCAGAACTGCTGGGTTTGGGGGGGCTGCAGTGCTCCTGCCCCTCTCCCTGCTCCTCCTGGGGGCTGTCCCCACTGCTGCTGGGTCCCCCTGCCCTGTGTCCTTTGGAGGTGGCCTCCTTGTCTGTGTCCTTGGGAGGTTGTGGCCATCACTGCTGGGTTCCCGCAGGGATACCCGTGTCCCTTCACTCCAGGACCACTTGGATGTCCTCATGGAGCATCCCAAGGCCTCCATGGATYCCTGGAGCTCCCAAAATTCTGAGCCTGTTGTGTTGTGCTGCAAACATGAGRGCAGGACAAGGGGARTGGGCTCAGGTTGTGCCAGGGGAGGTCCAGGGTGGGCTTCAGCAGGAATTTCCTGCTGGAAARAGGAGTTAATCGTGGGAAGRGGCTGCCCAGGGCACTGCTGGAGTCCTTTGGAGGTGGCCTCCTTGCCCGTGTCCTCGGGAGGCTGTGGCCATCTCTGCCGGGGTCCCAGTGCCCCATGCCCACGGGAGTGGCCCCTGCCCCGCGCTCTGGGGCTGTGCCCTGTGCTTGCCAGGTGGCCCAGCAGCAGGATGGCAGCAGGATGGGGTGCAGCCCAGCCCGTGGGTGCAGTGCCCGCTGTGGTTCCACGTGCTGCCGCGACCCATGGTGCCGGTGCTGCCCGCACCCGCTGCCCCCCGCCCCGCTCCCCCTCCCCACGCGTGCGGGGCCGCAGCACAAGCCCGGCTTTGTTCGCCCTTGGCCCCRGCTCAGGACGGAGAGATGCGGACCAGGCGCATGAGAGATGCCCTCCCCCACYGCCCCCAGTGCCACCAACCCCTCACAGGGACCCCGCTCACCCCAGGGTAGTGAAGGGGCTCTGAGACCCCCCTGTGCCAGRATGAGACCCCTCTTCTCCCAAACTGTGGGGCCAGCGCGGCCGGGGGCGGGGGGAGGAGGATGAAAGGAAAAACCCAGTTTTGTGCTCTCCAAAGAAAACTGGGGCTTTTGTTTCCCTGGCAACGGGGCTGCGAAAGCAAAGMCCGAGCCGAGGCTGGTGGGTGTTGCGCACAAAGGCCGCAGTGAGCCCCTCGCTTTCACTGCCCCTGGCAACCGGCTCCCTCGGCCCGGCATCCCGGGGGCTGGGGCGGCTGCCAGCCYGGGGACAAGGAGCTCTCACAGCTCGGCGGGATGGGACTGCCACGGCCAGGCTGCCCTTGGGCACATCCAGCCCGCCTGCTCCCTGACCTGCCCTGCCCCGYGCAGGAGCCTCTGGGGGGTGGGAGATCTCCCTGATCCTCCTGGGACAATCATGTCCCTGCAAGGGGCAGGTGGATGAGGGTGAGGAGCTCTGTGGGGTGGTTTGGGTGAGATGCACTCACCCCAAGGGTCCCCAAGGACATCTACCACCGTGCGGTGGCACCTTGGTCGTGCACAGTGCCCATGGGGAGCCAGCAGGCTCTGGGGCACCTCAGCTCTGGGCTGGGCTGGCTGGGCTTCACCAACACCAATTTAAATCCTTCAAACCACCCCAAGCCCAACACTTCAGAAGGCACCGTCTCACAGACACCGCTCAGCATCACCCCAGAGGGAGGGAGGGAGCAAAGGGGCTGGGGGCCTTTCCCCATCTCCCCTCACCATTGCCCACCCTGGCACAGCGGCTTCCCTGCCCTCCTGCCCCCAGCTGCCCATGCCCACCCCAGAGCCCCCAGGCTGAGGGAAGAGCCATCCAAGGGGCTCCGAGGGCTCAGCCCAGCAAGCACGAYGTGCTCTAGGTTACTGGTTTATTGAGCTTACACAGGGCACGGCTTGAATCCRTGGGATACRGCCAGTTGGACCTTGTCCTATTGTRGAGGGGCTGGCAGGAGGGGAGGGGACAGGACKAGGGCAGTTTGTGTTTGCTGTGGCCTCTGCAAGCCTCCGTGGGTTCAGGTAAGACCTTCCCAGCACAATGCCATCTCCASAGCAGCGACCCCACGGAGCCCGGCCGGGCAGCGGGGACGGGGGGTGCTGCCATCCTCGCTGGCCTTTGGGCAGAGGCAACAGGGTCACCAGTGTAGCCAGGGGACCGGGTTTCCAAGCCCCACCTGCCCGATGCCGGGTTTGAAGCCCACGGTGCAGCCCCCTGAGCCATCTCTTCTGCTTGTTCCACATCCAGACACGAGTACTAACAGCAAAACGACGTTTGGTCTTGGGAGGAGGTGGTGGAACGATCTCTACAGCTCCCCGGTGGTACTTAGCACGGCGTGCCGAGCCCTAGCAGGGGTGGGGGAGTCTCCCGGGGCTTGTCGAAGAAGATGGAGGAGGACATCTCGGTTTTGAGCTTGCTGTCGGCGCTGCCCTCGCTGGAGGTGCCGTCGGGGCCRCAGCCCTCGCAGCAGCAGCAGCAGCAGTCCATGAAGGCCTGGCCCAGGGGACGGCAGAGGCACAGGAGCAGGACGGGCGTCACCGAGCACTTGAAGAACAGGAAGAACTGGTTGATGAGGTTGAGCAGATCCAAGGTCTGCTTGGACATGTCGGGGGACATGTAGGCCACCACGATGTTGCAGACGTTCTCGGGGGTGGTGCAGAGCCCGTAGATGATGGTCAGCGCGATGATGGTGCAGTTCAGGTGACCCTCGCACTGGCCGTGCTTGGTGGTGCGGCACTCGCTCTTCTTGTCGGTGCTGCGGATGCGCCGGGTCACCAGCTGGCAGCTGACGGTGAACAGGATGGGCAGGCAGAAGTAGCAGCCAAAGTACCACCACATGCGAGCGTTCTGGTAGGTGAGCACCAGCGARTAGATGGACTCGGGCAGGCTGGACAAGGGCTTCATGGTGCAGTACTCGGCGGGCACACCGGACACGGGCGACGCGTCCCGCGCCAGCTGCCAGAGCAGGACCTCGGGCACCGACAGTGTCATGGAGCCCACCCAGATGACAGCCAGCTTGGCAATGATGGACTGGCACTGCTCGATGGGCCGCGTGCTGGCCTGGGGGCTGGTGGCCGCGTGGAACCTGTCGATGCCCAAGGCGCACAGACTGAAGGTGGTCACTCCCAGCGACGATACCTGGCGAGGGAGGAGGGACAACAGGTGGGCCCTGCTGCGGGGACATCACAGGGACTTGACTCTACAGGACTCGTGGCAAACCCCTGGCTACCTAAAACCACAGCCCCTCCCTCAAAGTTTGGAGGGAGGTCACAGCCTATGGCTGCACCCCAGGGCTTAGAGCCACTTTCTTGTGACTTCTGAAAGGATAAAAATGTCCCCTGACCCCGTARTCCCTGCCCAGCTCCTTTTTCTGCAGAAGGGAAATGTTTAGCTGGATGTCTGTCTGTCCATCCAGCCAAGGTGGGAACAGCAGGATTGTCCTTCAGGCTCATCTGGATGACTCTCGCAGAGGAGAAGCAGGGACCATCACAGCCACCAGCACCTTCCCAGGGTTCCCAAGGTCTGCCTGGACAGGCCAAGTGAGTTGAAGGCACTCTTGTCCCAAATCAGCTTGGGGCAATTTCCGCTGCATTGAGAATAGCAGGAAAAACATCCCCTTTGCCAAAGGAGGGGGCCAAAGGAGGGAGAGGGATCACTGTGACTGACCAGCATTCCCAGCCCCAGAGYTGGGAGCCAAGTCCCACAGCCCTCGGCCAAGATGATGGCAGAGTCACATGCTGCTGCTCCCAGCGCTGGGGCTGTTCCTGGCCTCATGAAGCCATCAAACATCACCCTGTGCTCAAAGGCCTTCCCAGCTCTCAGCAAAACTCCCAGGGCTCCGCGTGGAGCGTGGGGAACAGCCCGGAACATCACCCCCCGACCCCCCCGGCATTGTCCTGGATCCTGCTCTGGTCACTGCAGCAGCTGATGGCCAGAGGGACGCCAGCCCCCAGCAGCACCAGCGCTTATGTACAGCAGACAGGATCAGGACACGTGCCCAGCACAGCATCCTGCACCCAGCACCACCTCCCAGCACATCCCAGCACCCAGCATCCTGCCCCACAGTCAG
This sequence comes from Malurus melanocephalus, assembly GCF_030028575.1. Taxonomy (NCBI): domain Eukaryota; kingdom Metazoa; phylum Chordata; class Aves; order Passeriformes; family Maluridae; genus Malurus; species Malurus melanocephalus. The sequence goes on from NW_026624248.1 coordinate 20,204, forward strand.
CACCCAGCACCACTTCCCAGCACCTGCCCAAAGCTCAGAGCCAGCCTGGGTACCCAGCTCTGACCCACAGCCACCCTGGACACCCAGCTCTGCCCCACAGCCACCCTGGACACCCAGCTCTGACCCACAGCCAGCCTGGGCACTCTGCCCTGCCCCACAGCCAGCCTGGGCACTCTGCCCTGCCCCACAGCCAGCCTGGACACCCTGCCCTGCCGCACAGCCAGCCCTGGGCACCCTGCCCTGCCCCACAGCCAGCACGCAGCACCCAGCTCTGACCCACAGCCAGCCTGGACACCCTGCCCTGCCCCACAGCCAGTACCCAGCACCCTGCTCTGCCCCACAGCCAGCCCTGGGCACCCTGCCCTGCCCCACAGCCAGCCTGGACACCGTGCTCTGCCCCACAGCCAGCCCTGGGCACCCTGCCCTGCCCCACAGCCAGCCTGGACACCCTGCCCTGCCCCACAGCCAGCCTGGACACCCTGCTCTGCCCCACAGCCAGCACCCTGCACCCTGCCCCACAGCCAGCACCCAGCACGCTGGATCTGTTCCCTGGCTGGCACCTGCAGCCCCTGGCACTGCTGTGCTGCCGCCTCCTCCCCCTCCACCCTTCCACAGGCTCTTCTGCCTCTCCTGGTGCCCCTGGCCGCCCATCTCCAGGGTCCTGGCAGGGATGTGGCTGGTGGCACAGCACATCCCCGTCCCCAAAGGCACACAGCCTGCCCCCAAAGCCCATGGGACCAGCTTTGCCCCCAAAACCTGGCTCTAGGCCACAGCACTGAGCAGCTACAAAGCGAGGACAGATCTGCTTCTCATGGTGTCCGTCCAGTGGCCTGAGCCACTCACAGCCCCTCCAGACATGAACCTTTGGCCTCACACAGGTTCCCCTCTCACAGCTGACCCTTTGCTGGGGACTGGCCTGGCTGTGGCTCCCCCCCGGGCTCCCTGCAGCTGSGTCCCAGGTGAAGCCCTGGAGCCCCTTCCTCATGGGTTGGGGGACAGGAAGGCAGTGCAGGGCTGGGAGCTGTGGGGCAGAGCAAGAGTAGCCCCAACACCAGGACCACACTTCCCGCTCTGGGACGTGCTCACCCTTCTGCAGCAGCACCATCCCACCATCCCTGTCCCCTCCTGACTCCCGGGGCACCCTGGTGCTGCTGACTCCCTGTACCTGGCGGTGCCACCCCCAGGGCTCTGTCACAGGGACAGGGAGCCCACGAGCAGCAGATGTTCCTCAGATCTTCCCCAGGACAGGGCCTGCTTTGGGGACATCACCCCTCCCTTCCCATCCTTCCCTGGACACTGAACTTGGGCAAATTCCTGCCCCTCTCTGAGTCCACCCCCCTGCAGTGCTGGAGGGCTGAGGTGGAGCACAGGGATGGGGCAAACCCTCCATGTAGTGAGAGGATGGGGTGGGACACCCCTGGGAAGGAGCAGCTCTTGTCTGTTGGGCAGGGGCACCGGGAAGCAGAGGACATGGCCACATCCCTGTGTCGGGCTGGGCTCTGTGGGTTTGGGGCTGTGTTCTCCAAGTGCAGGACCCCGCAAACAGGGGACACAGTGGCATTGGTAGGGCTGGGCACAGGAGGGACCCCAAAACAGCCAGAGACCCTTGCAGTCCCTGCCCAAGGGCACAGGGCACAGACAGGTGACTGTCCCAGTGCCAGCAGGAGCCCTGAACACTCAGAGGGAGGAGCAGCTTCTCAACCCCGTCGGGTCTGACCCAGCCTGAGAGGGCTTTCAGTGACCTCATACTGTCCCCAGGTGTTTGCAGCCTTTGATAACCCCAGAGAGCAGGCAGGCTTGGTCTCTGTCCCCCCAGGGCATGGAGGGGCACAGCTGGACCCCAAGGCTCCCTCGAGGAGGGAGATGAGCACAGCGAGGGTTGGTGTCAGGCACAAGAGCAGGACCAGCCCAAATCCGGCCATCGGGGGCATTTTTGCTCATTCTGCCATCCCCTGTCACCACAGCCCCTGTGGCCTTCTCAGTGGGTGCCCGGCTCTCCCCAAACGTGGCCAACCTGTCACACCTGAGGCTCAAGCACAAACAGATCTCAGCTTTCACACATAATCCCTGGGCTGTCCCATTCCAGTGCTGACCAGCACTGTCCACCTGCAGCCCCCTRGCCCCAGACCACCCCCAGCAGCCCGCAGTGGCCAGTTCCTGGGCCAGCACTCTGCAGGGCTGAGCCCCCAGGCTTTGTGGGGTCAGGCTGGGACAGGAACAGACAAATGGAGGGACCCTGCTGAGAGGAGTCCCTGAGCTGGCTGGAGCAGGGTCTAATGGGCTCTGCCCAGCCCTGGCAGCATCAGTGCTGGCTGCAGAGACTGAGGGATGGCCTGGCACAAAGGGAAGGTCACTGCTGGCACTGTCCCTCGCCTGCTCGGCCCTGGACACTGTGGGGGTCTCTGGCACACYGTCCTTGCGCCAGGCCACCGTCGGCACAGGCTGCCCGGAGCGACAGGGCACAGAGGAGCTGAGTCCTGGCTCCCTCCGGACACCTGGGCACGGCCTTACCTCCATGAAGGGCACAATGCGACAGGACATGTCYCCCAGCAGCCTCTTCTTGGTGATCTCGTTGAAGATGACCACGGGCAGGCAAAAGAAGAGGATGAGGAAGTCCCAGAAAGCCAGGCTGGCCAGGATGGAGTTCCAGGCGCTCTTCATGTAGTAGTTGTGCCACACGATGCACATGACCGACAGGTTGCCGATGATCCCCACCGTGAACACGATGAGGGACAGGAACATGACGGCGTAGGCGCTGTAGGACCTCTCGGTCACCGGGTACAGCGGGTTCTGGATCTGCAGCCGCTTGTCGGACACCGTGGTGAGGTTGGCCCGGGGCTCCGTCCCGCCCCTGTCCGTGGGCACCCCCGGCTGCCGCTCGGCCGGGTCGGTGCTGGACGGCAGCAGGGCCCTGGTGGGGTGCAGGCTGCCGGAGTTGAGGGGCCGCGGGAACTCCACCCGCACCCCCGGCACGTACTGCTGCACCGACTTGGAGTCCTCCTCCGTGCCCCGGCGCTGCCGCTCCCCCGGCACCCGCAGCTCCGGGGTGCCGCCGCTCCCAGCCGTGCCTCGCACCCCTTCAGCCCCCGGGGCCGGCGGCAGCAGCAGCAGCAGCAGCAGCAGAAGCGGTGGCGAAGGCATCGTGGCCCCCGCGACGGTCCCGCACCCTCCGGGAGCGCGTGTGGCGGAGGCGGCGCAGCCCCCGGGGCTGCTCGGGCGCTGTGTCCGGCGGGCACGGCCGCTCCGTCCGTGTGCGGCCGCGGCTCTGGGCGCTCGGGGTGCGCTGGGCAGCATAAAGCGGCGGCGGGAGGAGAGAGCCGAGCCCTCTGCTGGTCACCCACCGCCCGGGAGGTGGGACAGCGGCCAGACTGGGCAGGTCCACATCCCCCAACACCCCCCAGCATTTCCCTCAACACCCCCAAACATCCCTCCAGCATCTCTGCAAACATCCCAGTATCCTCAAACATCCTCCAACGGCCTCCAGCATTTTCCCTCAATATCCCGAAACATCCCCCCAGCATCCCCGAATATCCCCAAGTGCCCCCAAACATTCCCCAATGCCGCCCAGCATTTCCCTCAACATTGCCAAGCATCCCCCAGCATCCCCAAAAATCCCTCAGTGTCCCCAAACATCCCCCAACATCCCCAGCCAACATCTCCATTTCCCTCAACATCCCCAAACCTCTCCCCAGCATCTCCCAAACATCCTCAACCCCCTCCCAAGCATTCTTACAAATCCCCCAGTATCCCCAAGCTTTCCCCAACACACCCCAGCATCATCCCAGCATCTTCCAAACATCCTCAAACCTCTCCCCAGCAWCCCCCAGTATCCACATACATTCCCCAATACCCTTCTAGCATCCTCTCAGTACCCCACAGCACCTCCCAAACATCCTCAAACCTCCCCCCAGCATCCCTGCAAATCCAATATCCTCAAACATTCCCCAGCATCCCCCCAGCACCCAAAAAAAAATCCTCCAACATCCTCAAACATCCCTTCAACATCTCCCCCAGAATACCCCACCATCCTTCAACATCCCCCAGCATCGCCCAATATCCCCCAACACCCCAGTTTCCCTCTGCATCCCCCAAGAGCYTCCAATATTCCCCAACATTCCCAAATATTCCCTGAGCACAAGCCAGATGAAGGATGGCACAGCCTGGCACTGGCCATGGCCTGCTGAGCTCAGGTCTCCCCCTGGAGCAGGTGGCACTCAGGAGCTCTGAGCTCTGGCCCTGGGCACCATGTGGCATCATGTGGCACTGGTATGATGTGGCACACCCCCTGCACACTCAGCCTGGGCTCAGGACACCCTCACATGGCCAAACGGCCTCCCTGGGGATGGAGGGCTGACAGGGCTGCCCTTGGCAGGARGAAGGACTGGGTGAGTCCAGGAGAYGCTTCTTGGGACACTTTGGGGTCAGCTGTGCTGGCCAAGGTTTGTTGCTGCTTTTCCTCCTCCCTTCCCCTTGGGACAGTGGTTTAAACAGAACTGGGGTGCCTGATCGTATCTGACTCCTCCCCACAACGATCAGCTCTCCCACACCCATCACCTTTCCCTGTTTTCCCCTCCTACTGCCATATCCCTCTCCTCTCCTCTGCCCGAGTCTCCTGCTCCCCTATTTGTTATCCCAGACTGCATTGATGCCTTAGGATTTTTAGCTTCTATATTTTTCATGTATCTGTACTCTTGTACTTCTCTAGTACAGCACTAAAGCTCCTGTTCKCCCATCTTTAGACAAAACAATTCCTCTCTGGGCCTGAAACTCAAATATACTTCACTGCCTCAGAGCCCCAAAATATGGAAACAACAGAGAACTGGGGGGAGCAAGTATCACCACCTTGGGGGGATTGAYAYCAYCACCTGAAGGTGTCATTGGAGAATTGGGGCCCGATGTGTTCATGAGACAGAACTGATAAAAGGTGAAGATCTCGTGACTCAGGGTCCATTTTGGGGGTAGYCTCAGGAGGAGGCTTTGTCTGCCCTCAATGTACCCCTAGGCCTGTTAGGCTTGTATTAAAGTTGTYTATTCTCATTCTCTTGTCTGACCTCTATTTCAGGTRAGCCTGATTTAGGCAGCAGCACTGTCACCTCTCTCAGCCTGTGGGCCTGGAGGGAGCAGGGGTCCCCTCTGGGGACAGACCCTGTGGCAGCCGGCCCGTGGGGATGGGTGAGTGCCAGGCTTGGAGCCACAGAGCTGCCCTACACCAGGGAGTGCCAGGAGTGTGTCCCTGTCCTGAAAGGGCCAGGACCCCTCAACCCTGTGAGCCAGCAGCCTCCCCCTGCCTGGGACCCACTGCCACGAGTGTCTGGCACTGCCCACCCCTCCCCGAGCCAGAGGGACAACGGGCTGGCATCACAGAGCACTGGGGGACATGGGCTGTGTCATGGGATCGGGGACAGACGGTGCCACCAAAGCCAGAGCGGGGAATCTGAGCCCTGGGACACACAGGGTGCTCCTGCCAGGGGAGTGTGTGGCCCCAGCTGGTGGGACACTGCTGACAGGGGTTCCAGGGGGGAAATGGAGGACATGCCTGACATGGGTTTATGGTGGAATGTGGGACACTGCTGACAGGGGTTCCAGGGGGATAATGCAGGACATTCCTGACATGGGTTATGGTGGGATGGGGGAGACACTGCTGACAGGGGTTACAGTGGGGGAATGGAGGACATTCCTGACATGGGGTTATGGTGGGATCTGGGACACTGCTGACAGGGGTTTATGGTGGGATGCAGGACATTCCTAACAAGTGTTTTGGTGGTGGGATGGAGGACACTCCTGACAGGTGTTTTACGGTGGGATGTGGAACACTGCTGACAAGTGTTTTATGACACTGCTGATAGATGTTTTATGACACTGCTGATAGATGTTTATGGTGGGATGGAGAACATTCCTGCCGGGTGTTTTGGTGCTGGGATGCAGGACATTGCTGCCAGATGTTATGGTGGGATGTGGGATACTGCTGAGAGGTGCTTTGGTGGGATGGGGGACACTGCTGACAGGGGTTCCAGTGGGGAATGCAGGACATTCCTGACA